>NC_081157.1:43838855-43933855 GCF_012432095.1 Onychostoma macrolepis | reverse complement strand
GACGAGTTTGTGTGATTGATTCAGTTCCGCTGGTTCCACTCCGAGGTCCTTCGAGAGATGGACGACAATGTCAGACTAGATAAAGAATACATATTGGTGAGTCGTTTGGTATATTTTGCACATGCAAACAAAAACTGTACATTTTAAGAACAGAAAACATGCATAAACACCCGTTTTTCTTAAAAATACAACTAAAATTAGGAGCTGAATTAATATTTACCTAATTAAAGATACTTTATCTTTCAGCCAACTCAGAACAAGGAACATTATCTGATTACAATGAATCTAAATATCGAAACTAAAACAATAGATGTTGATGTTGTTGGGTGACTTTCTCCTCCAGAACAGCAGGAGGCACTATGAGATTGAAGTGAGAAACCAGGCATCGGCACTGGAGAGACAGATGAGGCGAGGGGTCCCACAGGTGAGAGCAGTGTGTGACCCTTGCTAAATGGCACACTAGATTTGGACATTTCTGTATGTTTGTGGCATCCAGAGGACTGTAGAGTGTCTCATTTGTCATGCTTAGATTCAGAGGGCAGATTAGGAGCTCCTTTAAAATGGCTGATTGCAATGTCAAATGAACAACCACAATTCTTTTTTATGTTTAGAGACGGGATAATCTGAAATCAGTCAATCCCAAAAAATTTGGGATTGGTTAGATGTTTTAATTAGTGCTGTCAAATGATTAATCGCAATTAATCGTATCCAAAATAAACGTTTTTGTTTACGTAATATATGTGTGTACTGTGTATATTTATTATGTATATATAAATACACACACATACAGTATATATTTTGAACATTTTACATGTATTTACATTTATATTCTTATATTTTATATTACATATTTAATATACAAACATAACATTTTTCTTAAATATATACAGGTGCATCTCAATAAATTAGAATGTCGTGGAAAAGTTCATTTATTTCAGTAATTCAATGCACACAGACTGAAGTAGTTTAAGTCTTTGGTTCTTTTAATTGTGATGATTTGGGCTCACATTTAACAAAAACATTATGTTGTGTATGCATTATTTTTTTAGGGCGCAAATTTGATGGGAGTTGCTCATTTTTGAGCTGCGTGTATTGTGTAAGGTCGTTTAAATCTCAACAAATTAGAATACTTCATAAGACCAATAAAAAAAACATTTTTAGTGAATTGTTAGCCTTCTGGAAAGCTAACTGTATTTACTGTATATGTCCTCAATACTTGGTAGGGGCTCCTTTTGCTTTAATTACTGCCTCAATTCGGCGTGGCATGGAGGTGATCAGTTTGTGGCACTGCTGAGGTGGTATGGAAGCCCAGGTTTCTTTGACAGTGGCCTTCAGCTCATCTGCATTTTTTGGTCTCTTGTTTCTCATTTTCCTCTTGACAAGGTTCAGGTCTGGTGAGTTTGCTGGCCAGTCAAGTACACCAACACCATGGTCATTTAACCAACTTTTGGTGCTTTTGGCAGTGTGGGCAGGTGCCAAATCCTGCTGGAAAATGAAATCCGCTTCTTTAAAAAGCTGGTCAGCAGAAGGAAGCATGAAGTGCTCCAAAATTTCTTGGTAAACGGGTGCAGTGATTTTGGTTTTCAAAAAACACAATGGACCAACACCAGCAGATGACATTGCACCCCAAATCATCACAGACTGTGGAAACTTAACACTGGAATTCAAGCAACTTGGGCTATGAGCTTCTCCACCCTTCCTTCAGACTCTAGGACCTTGGTTTCCAAATGAAATACAAAACTTGCTCTCATCTGAAAAGAGGACTTTGGACCACTGGGCAACAGTCCAGTTCTTCGCCCAGGTAAGACGCCTCTGACGTTGTCTGTGGTTCAGGAGTGGCTTAACGAGGAATACGACAACTGTAGCCAAATTCCTTGACACGTCTGTGTGTGGTGGCTCTTGATGCCTTGACCCCAGCCTCAGTCCATTCCTTGTGAAGTTCACCCAAATTCTTGAATCGATTTTGCTTGACAGTCCTCATAAGGCTGCGGTTCTCTCGGTTGGTTGTGCATCTTTTTCTTCCACACTTTTTCCTTCCACTCAACTTTCTGTTAACATGCTTGGATACAGCACTCTGTGACCAGCCAGCTTCTTTGCCAATGAATGTTTGTGGCTTACCCTCCTTGTGAAGGGTGTCAATGATTGTCTTCTGGACAACTGTCAGATCAGCAGTCTTCCCCATGATTGTGTAGCCTAGTGAACCAAACTGAGAGACCATTTTGAAGGCTCAGGAAACCTTTGCAGGTGTTTTGAGTTGATTAGCTGATTGGCATGTCACCATATTCTAATTTGTTGAGATTGAATTGGTGGGTTTTTGTTAAATGTGAGCCAAAATCATCACAATTAAAAGAACCAAAGACTTAAACTACTTCAGTCTGTGTGCACGGAATTTATTTAATACACGAGTTTCACAATTTGAGTTGAATTACTGAAATAAATGAACTTTTCCATGACATTCTCATTTATTGAGATGCACCTGTATATTCACTTCAAGGCGAATATTGAGGTTTGCTGTCAATTATGCTGCAGTAGTTCTGTGTATATACAAAATCCTTTGTTGTGAACTTTTATCTTCTACGAAGCAGAGACCAGGAGACGTTGGGATATCTTTCATACAGAAGTGACTCTTTATTGAGAACTCGCTGCGCGTCGCTGTAGTCATCCAAGTCTAACTAAAAGCAGTGATACATTGTAGTTTTAAATACATTTAGGGGGCAGTGCTTAGGAGTGAAAACAAAGCACCTGGGTGACGACCTTTAAGCATGCAAATGAGGTATTCAGGTATAGAATCCTGCCCCATTTAACCACTCCTAATCTAATCAGCCTAACTGCCCAAAGATTGGGGCAGGGGCATCAAGAGCAATTACAAACAAAAGGCAAGAGTCTCCGTCGTCTGGCTCATTAGACTTACAATAAGAGAACAGGAACTGGCAGGGACCTCTTGAATCGTTCATCTGATGTCATCATCTTCACCATAAATGCTAAATACAATGTATATAACTTCTTCAGTTTGTACACTATTACATTGGAATCTAAATTAAACATTTAAATAAATTTGTAATCCCACAATTCCCCCTTTGAGAGTTCTAATAACTCTCACAAAATACAAATTTAGACACTTAAAAGTTCATTCTTGTAACATGTGATCGTTACAGGCACATAGCACTTGTTCTGTGTTGATTGTCTGTAGGGACGAACTGCATGCTGACACAGAAACAAACATGCAGCTCCGTGAAGTTCTTACGGGTCTTTTCTGGTTGGAACTGTCATTTCTCGTGATGGGTGTGAGTCATTTGTTGCATGAAACGCTTGATACTAACAGGTTTCCGAACCATGAAGAATTATCTTCAGCCATCAGGTGTAATTTTGCTGAAAGATCAAGAATGTCTTGATCATGTTGCTGGATGACTGAAGTTCTCGTATGTGATACTCTGCGTTGTGTATTTTTTTCTTTGTTCTGTCTTCCGTAACAGTTGGCTCGGCAGTGGGTCTCGTTGTCTTTTAGAGGTTGTGGCTTCATACGCAGGTGAGGAGTTCGGTGCGCATGGGTCTTGGAACAGCCATCAAGTGGTATCTGCACAGAGGAAGAAAGAAAACAAAAGACAGCAGTATTTGTTCTAAAGACTACAAACATTAGGGTTGTATCCTCTGTTCAATCTGCGTCTGCTATTGTTGTTCCTTCTTTCCCTATTTCTTAATTCCTGTGACACCTAAAGAACAGTGAGGTGAGGGTGGACTAGTGGATGGGGAAGGCCTATGAAGGTGTGTTCACCGCAGGGTTGGCCCCCGAAGCCTGTTGCTCTGGTTCTTCCCTGGGCTCCTCACTGGTCCATGTGTCCTATCCTATCCCTGTAGGTGGTGTGCAAACTTTAGTGTGTGACATCTCCATCCTCTAATGGAACATCAGTCATAACAAACATCATAACCCAAAGAGGATAGGTGAGTGACTGTGGTGTGCTGTAGTATAGCTTTGAAGGCTGTGAGTGTACTTAACTAGCATTCTCTCAATGGAAGGAAGTGACAGTCACCTTCCTGTAGTTTTATTTACAAAGAATCTTTCAGCTTTGTTGTACATTACTGGGAAATTAAGCACTCACAGCCCTAACAGTTAACACCTGAGCAAACTGCTCCAACAGTTCGGTGAAGCGGGGAGGGGCTGCTTCAGAGTACCAAGTAGACTGAGTAGAAGCTGAGTAAAGCTGTTAATTTCTCCTAATGTCTTTTTGCTTTTCCTACACTCTTTCATCCAGTGTCCAGGTTTACCACAGTAACGACAACTGCCCTCCTTCTTAGGACATTTACGTTTCTGTCGGTTCTCTGTGTTGACCTTAAAGGACGCTGCTGCAATCTTTACTCTGGCTTTAACATCAGAGTCTCTTTCCCAAGTAGCTAAGCTGTCCAAGCTGTTTTGCAAGCTTCCAGTGGACCATGTTAGGTCTAAGAACGGCAAAGCTGATCTGTACTCTGATAAAAGGCCATCAAACCATGTTCGAACTAGTGGTCCTTTGTCATCAAGCACACTTTCAGGATCATCCACTATTCCACTGTAAGTTACAGCTGACTGACAAAACCTTTCAGTGTATTCACTCACAGTTTCTTCTTTCCTTTGCACACAGTTAGTGATTCTGGACCAGTCTATCTTGGGTCCTATGATATTCTTTAGAATTTTCAAAACACCTTCTCTCAAATCGTCTCTACTGGCATGTTGTAGTTCAGAAGTAACAGCAGACTCAAAACTGTTGAATTCAGATTCAGTTAGAATTTGTGACATCAGCTGTGTGACTTCTGCTAACGACATGTCGTGAGAGACGCATTTTGTTGATCAATGCTCTTCTAAATTCAGAAAAATCTGTGCGTGCTGAGGGTAAGCTCTGGGACAGTCTCTCTATATCTTTAGGTCCTAGTGTTTTGGCAACAGTTTGTACTTGCACAACAGAAGAGTTGGGAGCAACACTTTCAATTCCCTCAATTCCTTGAGATCGTCTCTTAGCGCCACATACCTTCACTGAATCTACAGGCACATCAATTACTGATTGGATGATTACATCTCTTTCAAAGAAAGCTTGTAAGTCAGGATAATTGTCATTCGGTTGACTAACTTCTTCCACATCAGTTTTTGCTGAAGCTTTGTTGTGGTTCAATTTCTTAGTAAAATAGGATACTCTAGCACGGAGCTCTTTGTTCTGTTTCTCTAGCTCTGAGTTACGCTGAGATTGTTGTGTAGCTAGCGCTAAACCAAATTCTCTGTGGCAGCAGATAATGCCTTTAACATTGTTCTTGCGAATACATGCTCCTAACACCTTTTACACTCATCTACAGACCAAGTCTTGTCTGGATGGATCTCATATTTCTGCGTTAGTTCTTGTCTAACTTTCTCAGTGATTATTAGGTTCATTTGTTCCCCTAACAGTGTTTTGAATTCACTATCTGACCACAATGGAGTCGCAAGACCATCCTTTTCTGTTGTTTGAATCAGCCTAGCATTCCTTCTAACCATCTTGTGAGTTTCTTTGTTACCACACAATCAAAAACACTAAAACTTCTCTGATCAACAGAGGGTACACTTGTTAACACAGCTTAACTATTGTTAACTTTGTTACCACACAATCAAAAACACTAAAAACTTCTCTGATCAACAGAGGGTACATTTGTTAACACAGCTTAACCATTGTTAACTTTCCAAATTACCAACACGTCACACTTAACTTCCCTGCCTACAAGGACAGAGGATAAACCAAAATTATTAGCCTGAAATGCTAACCTTCTCTGTGAAAAGAGGATAAACCAAAATAACTAGCACGTAAATGCCAATCTTCCCTGCCTACACAGAACAGAGGATAAAACAATATTAGCACTTGATGCTAAACTTCCCTGCCTGGACAGAGGGTAACTTCATCTCTAAAAGTACATTTTTTAGAAGAAAACTTAGTTAACCAAACCCTACAGCTGTCTGTTAACTCTTCTCTGTCGGCGCAGAGGTTAACTAAATTTGTACTGGTCTTAAAGGTTCTTTTGGATTAGAGACAGCACTCACCACAACCTTAGTTGAGAGAAAAATTCAGTCTGGAAATCTTTTGTTCAGCTTGAAGTTTTCGCTGGATTCCAAAAGATGCAGTCTGGAAGCAGATCTTTGTTTGAGCTTGAAGTTTTCAATCTGGATTCAGGTGAGGAAGCTGGAACTCTATCCGGGTCACGGCACCATCTGTTGTGAACTTTTATCTTCTACGAAGCAGAGACCAGGAGACGTTGGGATATCTTTCATACAGAAGTGACTCTTTATTGAGAACTCGCTGCGCGTCGCTGTAGTCATCCAAGTCTAACTAAAAGCAGTGATACATTGTAGTTTTAAATACATTTAGGGGGCAGTGCTTAGGAGTGAAAACAAAGCACCTGGGTGACGACCTTTAAGCATGCAAATGAGGTATTCAGGTATAGAATCCTGCCCCATTTAACCACTCCTAATCTAATCAGCCTAACTGCCCAAAGATTGGGGCAGGGGCATCAAGAGCAATTACAAACAAAAGGCAAGAGTCTCCGTCGTCTGGCTCATTAGACTTACAATAAGAGAACAGGAACTGGCAGGGACCTCTTGAATCGTTCATCTGATGTCATCATCTTCACCATAAATGCTAAATACAATGTATATAACTTCTTCAGTTTGTACACTATTACATTGGAATCTAAATTAAACATTTAAATAAATTTGTAATCCCACACCTTCTTATTGCTTGACGGTCCCTATCATTCACTTTCAGTTTTTATATATACATAATACATATACACAGTATACACACATATATTATGTAAACTAAAACTTTTATTTTGGATGCGATTAATCGCGATTAATCTTTGACAGCACTAGTTTTAATATATTTTTTAAATAATTATCTTATGCTCACCAAGGCTGCATTTATTTGATCAAAAATACAGCAATTTTATGAAATTTAAGAAACATTCGAATGGTTGTACTCAAAGGCTTGGCACTTTTTTTTTACCACCGGTGGGCCCACTTGCCATTACATGTTTTAAACAGTAATATCTTAGTCTGAACCTAATGCAGTCTTGACAAACTATATATCATTTGAAAGCTTAAAGACTCTAGTTTTCATATTTGGTGAAAGATTTTTGAAATATTTTACAGAGCAACTGTAATTTATTCATTTGTAAGAAGAGTACTCTTCAAAGTCAGAGAGCGAGTTCTGACCTTTACTTTGAAATAGTGATACATATATAAAATCATGAAAAATCATGAAAAATCTCCATTCATGTTCATGTCAAGTGTTCAAAAGATAACATTCATTCAATTTTTTTGAGAAAAAAAGGTCTAAAAGTGTTTTCGAATGTAATGATAAACAATAGGTTCTCAATTTTTTATGCAGCGTGAACTATAACGTACGTCCAGGGTTTTTGTTGCATGTCTTTTATGTGTGTTTTAGAGGTTGAATTGAAATCAAATACTGCCATACTACCCTTAATATATCTGAATGTGATGTCTACGTCATAAATATCGAGAAAAGTATGGAAAAACATGTTTCAGATCACTCAAACCATATATGGAAATGGAGCCGCCCTTATATGGTTACTAATGGGGTTTGATGGCCATCTAGTGGAAAAGCTTGGTACTACGCCCAAACTAAATTTCACTAAAAGCTCATTTTTTGAGATATCAACCTCAAATTTGGAACACAACTTCTTTAGATTTTTGGTTTTCATTTTCTAGCAATTTGAGAGTAGAACATGTTTTGTAAAATATATATTTTATATAAAATAAAAATTTTACATTTTATATTTTCATAAACTTAAACTTCCATAACATTTTTGTCTCTGCTCTAAAGCATTAAAAATTTATAACAATTTAAGTTGGAAATGTCATTTTTAGGCCTATACTCAAAAAGTGGAACCGACAGTTAACAGGTTAAAGTAGAAGCTCAACAAAACAGCTATTTTTAAGAGTGTTAAAGCCAAACTAATGCTGTAAGGCTTTATTGTCATTCATGATGGTACAAAATATGAAAAAATAATGATAATAATGTTGATGGATGTGTGTAGGACGGCAGCGATTATGTGCACTTTCTCAGAGAGTGTCAGAAAGAGGCGTTAAAGGAGGAAGAAAGAAGATATCGGTTCCTGGCAGAGAAACACAGCAGCTTCACCCAGTCCATTGCATATCTCATGAACAAGGTTAATATCATTACATTTTATTAGTGCTGTCAAACGATTAATCGCATCCAAAATAAAAGTTTTTGTTTACATAATATATGTGTGTATACTGTGTATATTTATTATGTATATATAAATACAAACACATACATGTATATATTCATGAAAAACACGTTATGTTTATATGTTAAATATATTTATATATAATATAAAATATAGGAATATAAATATATGCATGTAAATACATGTAAATATTTTCTAAATATTTACTGTATGTGTGTGTATTTATATATACATAATAAATATACACAGTATACACACATATATTATGTAAACAAAAACTTTTATTTTAGATTCTATTAATCGTTTGACAGCACTACTTTTTATTAGTATCTATAATTAACTAGCTGCTAAATGGGGTGTCAAGTGTTGTTGTAAAAGCTAGCCATCTCATTTTTTTTGCCTAATTATTAAAATTTTTTTGAAAGGGAAAAAATCTTTGGTCAAGACAAAATATTTGGGTAGCCTTGTACTACATAAAATTATTTTTTAGAATATGATTTTTCTCTGCCAATTAAAAGTTGTTTGGAAGTGCTCAGTTTGATTAATGTATGTTTAAATGTTTTTTTCCTCCCACAGACAGGGGACGGCCTGCAAAACAGAGCAGAGGGGTGGAAAGATCTGGTGAATCACACGAGAGAATCCCGTCCACGCACTCCTTCACGACAGGAGGACAACATTGTGAGATATAGTGACACAATAGTCATATTACAAAAAAAATAAATAAAAAAATAACCATATGATATTATACTAACCCTAAATCAGCGGTACCCAAACTTTTCAATAAGAAGGGCCAAAAATGAAAAATAAAATGTTGCATTATATCCAACTTTATTATATTACAATGTATTAAATGACATGCATTTTTAAAAAATAAAATTCACTTACATTTTACATTTCAATGTTTCTGTGTAATTCTCTCAGCTTGATGTTAACCGCTGGGCGGAGCAACCACTGGGCACGGTTCCCTCTAGAGGTTTGGAGAGCTTATTTTGAAATTAGAAAAGACATCTGTGAACATTACGCACTGTTTTTTGTGTTTAATATGGCAAACTTTCTCCCCTTCATCTTAGGCCCCTCCCCTCAGCCCAGTCGTTCCAACTCCATCTCGGGATTGGCCGGAGGCAAAGTGATGCGAGCCCTGGTGCCCCACCCTCCCTCTGCAAACTCCACCCTCCTGCCGTTCTCCAGAGGAGAAACCATCACCCTTCTCGTTAAAGAGCCGAGGAACGGCTGGCTGTTCGGCCGCTCTGACAGCTCTGGACGGTGAGAGAACTTTCACACTTTGTCTACACTGATTCAGATACATATGAATACAGCGTTTTCATTTCAAAATGTACTATCAACATAAGCATTTTCAAGCTTTTCCAAAAGTTGTCACTGAAATGTCATAAAATGCAAAAATTATCTGTGCATGTGTAAAACAAAGTAATAACCAGACATACTGTAATAAAGTCATCATGCTATTCTTAAGGCACGATTACTTTATTAGCAAAATATCTCAAGTCCAGGTCACAATCGCCATTGCACGTATTATCTAAAACACAATTGCCCTCATATTTTGCCAAAGGACAGCAACTGCAAATAAATATTATTATAAATGTTATCTTATCTTATATAATATGAAGATTGAACAAGGTAACATTTATCTTTAGCAAAACTATGAATGTGAATAACACATACACTGGTAATAATATCAGTACAATATGCGTCACATGCGTTATCATTTTAAAATACTTCTGTTTTTACAGCCCACACTGCAATGTGATAATGGCGTTTTCAGTTTGGCTGGGCTGGGCTTTTTCTTTTTCGCTGGACAAAAATGTTGTCTCAGTGTGAATGGAAGGCCAAAACATGAAGAAAAAGATGGATTTTCAAATGTATCTGGATTGGTGTAGAAGTAGCCTTAGACTGGGCTTGTAAACATAGAGTCCTAAATTCAAACTCCAGGGTCCATTCATGATTCAGTTATGCACTGAAACACACATACAGTGCTCAGATGGACCAGCTGATTTAGTTTCCCGTTCATTTGATCTGCATTGTTCAGGCAAGGCTGGTTCCCTGCTGCTTACGTAGGCCCCATGGATGAACCACCTGGACCACCTGGACCTTCTCTCTCCAGGTAAGCCGATACGGCACATTTCCCAACACCTGCGCATCTGCGCTTCAGTCTCATGACCTTTGACCTCTTCCCCTGTTCAGTAGCAGCTCTTTCAGAAGCAGCAGCAGTATGAGTAACCTCCTCAACCAACCTGTGAGCAGTAGGCAACAAACAGCTCCACCTGCACCTGCACCTGCACCTGCACCTGCACCTCCGCCACCGCCACCTCCGTCAACCAGATCCAGCAATTCCCGGCCAGTCACTCCCACCCCTTCAGAAAACAGAGTAAGATCTCTTAACATAAACAGCGTTAAAGAGTAGTTCACCCAAGAATAAAAATTCTGTCATCATTTACTCACCCTCAACCTGTATGAGTTTCTGTCTTCTGTTGAATACAAAAGAAGATATTTTGAAGAATGTGAGTAACCAAGTAGTTGACTATTGGCTGTTGGCTACTGTCGAAGTCCCTTTAGGGTATCCTTTGCTACTGTCAACTGTTTGGCAACCTACATTTTTCAAAATTTCTTTGTTTGTGCTCAACACAAGAAAGAAACACATACAGGGCCAGAATAACATGAGGCTTAGTAAATTATGGCAGAATTTACATTTTTGGGTAAACTGTCCCTTTAATATCACATTTTAGTTCAGTAATGTGACATATTTCTGGATAGAAATTAGAGAAGAAAATTTCATTTAGATTCAGAATATTAAATAATTTTAATTTAAACTTACTTATTTTTCAAAATAAAATTCAATTTTTATTCAAAATGCTGATGGATTAAAAAAAAATGCATTTTATCCATCAGCAAGACTGTGAAAAGTGATCTAGGTTGTTGAAGATATTGTCAATTTCAGCCCAAAAGCAAAAATTATTACATTGTGATAAAAGATTATGAAGGCAAACATTTTTGTCTTTGCATTAATGTGCACTGTTTGTTGCGTAACGTTCACATTTAGAGAAAGAACATGTATTAAGAAGGTAAATACTAAATAGGGTCCAGTTTGATTCATGTTGACTTTTATAATTGAGGAAAAATGATCACATTCTGTTTCTTTCATCAAATAATCCATTAATATTGCACACAAAGTAACAATTTACATGCAGCAGCTGTAATGTAGTAATCCTTTGAGTGTGTTTTACATTCTGGTGTGGTTCCTGGCTTTTTTGAAGATCTGCTGATGCTCAGAATATTTTAAATCCCTGGAGAGATTCCTGACTGTAAGCTAATGTAAATGTGGAGATAAGATGAGAACAGGCTGACATTGAATTTTAAGAGTCATTTCCTACTGTGGCCAGCAGGGGCACTGTGGGGAAGTGCTGTTCTCCTCTACACCTCATCCTTCATTCTGGTGGCTGCAAGGGGGCAGCTCTTTCTGCTGACGGTCTGTGTGTGTGTGTGTGTGTGTGTGTGTGTGTGTGTGTGTGTGTGTGCGTGTGTGTGTGTGTGTGTGTGTGTTTGCATGCTTTGATGTAATCCTCTGATACACCACAACAGGGCTACAATTATATATGAGCCTATTGCTTCCTTTTGCATTTGTTGTGCTTTGCTGTGGCTAAATATTTGTATTGTACAAATATAAATTTGAAATTTGCACGGGTACTTCAACTTCATGACAAGAACAGGGCTACAATTACAGTGATGCCATAGAAGAACCATTCTGGGTTCTTTGAAGAACCTTTCAGTGAACAGTTCTTAAAAGAACCATTTTAATAATCTAAACAACATTTTCCACTGTAAAGAACCTTTTATGCAATGGAAAGGTCCCATGGATGCTAAAGGTTCTTCATGGAACCATCAGTTCCAGCAAAGAACCTTTATTTTTAGGAGTATGGGAGTAGTTCCTGTACACTTCTCCAGATTCAGCATCACATTTTTCTGGTTTTGCTGTGACTTGAGTAACCGTTATAAAACAATCATCAGCTGCTAAACTTCTCTTATTTTATTTTTACAGAGACAAGATGACTATGATTCTCGACCACAACTTTTTCCAAGGTTGGTAAAAACACATTGTTTCATATCCATTAACCCCCTAATTGTGTTGCTTTTTGTTTTTCTACGATCTATATGGCAGATCTATGATTTTAACATGTTCATTCTTTCTCTCTGTTTACAGAGGCACAAATCCATTTGCCACTGTGAAGCTGAAACCCACCAAAACCAATGACAGATCAGCTCCACGCATATGAATAATATTTCAATCAAGTCAGTTCCTTAACAGTTCTTCAGTGGCTAATCAGTGCTGCACATTTTACTGTTCAGCCATTTTCAAAAGCATTCATTTTCCAGCACAATCAGTACAAAGCATCACATTTAGGATGAAACGACTCAAGAATGATCAACGATTAGTCTTTAAAAGTCCATTAAAGCAGGTAGTTAAGGTAATTTACCTTTGTCTTCAGGCTGTTGGAGGGTCTGCGGCAGCAAACACAATTAATAACACTCTTTTATATGTAATGGCCTCATAAATATTTAGGCACTTAAGTCACTCTTAAAATATATGAATTTCATGAAGTGGCATATTCAAACAAGCACTGTGCTTTAGTAGATGTGTGAAGTCAGTTCTTCTCAAGTTCATGCAGGTGCAGTTCATCACATTAACTATGAACATGTTGAACTAATGAAATCTGACAAACTTATTTTTGTGAAACATTTGGCTTGAAAAGTGTCAAGTGAAAAATGTCACTTAATGCAATGACATTTTAAATGTGGCTTTCATGTCCAAATATTTAGTCATTTCTGTGTATTTTAAAACATCACTTCCATTCACTTATATGCTGCAGACCAGGAAATGTAAATGCAGGTCAGCTGAATTGCCTTCAAGTGCTGAGATAAGTGCGTCTTTTCCATCTTTACATTTTTTTAAATAATTGTATATCATTTGCATTATGTATGCAAAACACCTCTTAAAGCAACACGTGTCCTCTGAATGCACTTTATAAATGTATACTGTCATGTTTGTTGCTGTTTTAACTACGGTTCTATATGGTCTGACCTCTGGGACCCTGGCGTCTCTGATAAACGACTATCAGTCTCTCTCTCCCGCTCTGTGCTTGAACTTTGTCTCTCGGCTCAGTTAATTCATCTGACGCGTCCAATTATAAGCTGCCTCTAAATTGGCTGTTCTGTCTGCTTAAGTGCCTATAAAGTGAATGTTCATTTTAACCTTGACAGTAATTGGTGTGACCTTCTCCTGAGGTGTCAAGCCCATTAGTACAAACCCATTTGTAGGGATGTCTTGTATGTTATCAGATGCATTTTTTTTTTTTTTGAGAATATTTTTCTGTTTAATTGATGCTGAATATTCAAAACAGAAATATGTGCCTATATCACAGCAATAATTTGCGTGTTATGATTTGACCAGCGAATACAGGAAAAGATACAATGTATTGGCTTTCTTGTAGATATCTTCTTGAACTTGATCTTGTTCTGTTTAATAAATAAAAAATAATGTAAAGTTGTTTTAGTGTCTCTGAAGGGGTCATTTATTAAGAGTTTATGTGACCTTTGTTGTTAAGGACTAAATAACTAAAAATAACAACGCCACTAACTTTTTCACATCCCATTTTACTTCCAGCATACGACCATAAATTTGATAGATAGATACTTCCAACTAATTATTAAAAAAACAAAAAAAACAACACACAAACAAATAGAACTCTTGAAGCATTTTCTCTTTATTTTGTTTTCTTTCACAACATGACCTCTTTCTTCTTTTGTTTCACAACGGCTTGTTAACGGAGGGATGGAGAGAGTTTGGAAGGGAGGAGAGGAGCGAAAGATCAATGGGAGAGATTCAAGGAAGATAAAGACAGGTGAAGAATAGTGAACGATGAACAATGCAGTTTTCTCTTTTCTATTGTATCTACATATTGCCAGCATGAGATTTTGCCCTGTTAAAGGTCTCTTGGTCTATACACTAGCAGAAACACTCACTTTTGTATAAAAAGAAAATAAATAGCATGAAGGTCAGTGTGTGGGATTGTGTGTAGGGAGGTGTTCAGAAGGGGGCGTGCAAGCGTGTGAGGGTGTGTGTAAGTGAGTGTGTGTGTGTGTCTGTGCTTCAGGGGGGTTAGGGTGAGGTCGAGGTCAAAGGGTCATGAGGTATGAACAGGTCAAGAGTCTGAGTCACTTATTCACGAACCAGAGCAGCAAACTCTGAAACAGAAAGAGATAGAGAGATTATTAGCATTTTTGATGAAGTGCGTAATATGGGTTAGTAGAAGCGTCATATTCATAAGGACCCCAGACAATAATTTAAAATGTAATCAGTTCTGAAAACTTTGTGTGTGTCCATATGCGGTTTTATGAGATTTCAGTGAATAAGAGTCATGGTGTCTGATTCAATTGACTCTTATGAACTGGTTCTTTTAATGACTTGTTTGTGAGTTAGCGGTTTGAATTAGACTCACTCAGTGAATCATTCAATAAAGTGGGATTTGATTTTATTCTGTAGCAGGGACAGGCTTCCATATAAATCAACTATGAATCATGACTTGAAATAAAAGATTTATATAGTGTTTTTTTTTTTTTTGTCTGGAGCCCTGCCCATTCAAACTGAGGAAGCATGTTGGGATTTGAAACCAGGTATATTTACTCACTAATCAAAAACTAGACTAACACATTTACACTTCTATAAAGAACTAGTACGTTTTTTTTATATTTGAAAAGAAAGTGTTTTCTTATCTTTTCACTTAACAAGTAAGTCAGGGCTGGTGCCCCCTCAAAAAAATAAAATAAAAAAATACACGTGTCACGCCCCTGCTGTTCCGGTATATTCCTTTATTTTACCTTCTGCTCCAATCTTTCCATCTCCATCTTTGTCCGCAGCCTGCAGGAATGCTTTGGTCTCCTTATCGCTCAGGTCTCTCCCGTCTGTAGCGAAATGCTTGAAAACAAACCTGCACAGAGGAAACAGAGCGAGTCTAACACCTTTCAAACGTATTGCGTGCTCACCTTTACTCTGAGTTTCAATTACAAATCTTACGGGTTACATGTTATCTGTTTGTAGTGTAGTAATGATGTAGTCTTACTTAAGTTCCTCCTCCTCTATAAAGCCACTATTGTCTGCATCCAGGGCATGGAAAGCCTTCTTCACATCTTCAGCAGACTTTGCCTTCAGTCCGACCATCTCAAAAAACCTCTTGGGGTCGAATGAGTCGACAGCTACAAGAAGGTCGCAAAAACAGAGAGAATCACTGACATTTTGTCTGGAAACTAGGAGTCGTCTACATGAAAATGCAAATTTTGTCATATTTTCCTCACCCTCATGTCATTCCAAACCTATAGTTTTCTTTTGTTGAACACAAAAGGTGAATTTTCTCTTGATATAATGAAAGTAAATAGGGTTTGGGACTGTCATACTTTAAATAGAACCAAAAACACCATAAATGTGTCATAAAAGTGGTTCATGCACTATATTCCAAGTATTTTGAAGTCATATAATAGTTATGTGTCACAAACAGACTTATGGTTTGGATCCCTTAAAACCTGCCCTCTGCTTTGGGTCTCTAATCAAATACGGTGGCATTAGACAGGTTTGATATAGTGGAGTGGAAGATTTTCAGTTTGAAATATAGTGCATGAGTCATGTGAACTACTTTTATGGTGCTCCTTTGTCATTTTTGAGTCTAATAGCCCCAGTCCCCATCGACTTTCAAAATAATAAAAAGAAAAGAATCAGGATATTAAATTACAATTTTGGCTTCTAACAATTATAAAAACAAGATAATAAACATAAAACAATTATTGTGCTGATTTCCATTTTGCAATGATGCTCTCGTTTGTCATTTGCATTATAAATCCAGTTAAAGTGCACTTTAGCCCCTCCCAAAATGTTAAGTAGTTTTCAACAGGATATTTAAATAAATGTTTTTTTTTTGTTTTGTTTTTTACATTTATTTATTATTTACATTTATCATTACTATTATTTTTACTTTGTTTATAAATTGATAAGTACAAGGAAATCCAATGCACAAAGATATTTTTAAGTTCAATATTTTTTATGGTGTTTCCAAAGTCAGAATCATTTTTTTTTCCTGTAATTATGATGGAAGTTATGATTTCTCTATCACTAGAAAATAACAGAATAAAGGGCCATTCACACAGAATGCTTATTGAATTTAACAAGAGATGCATGGCAACGGCATGTTGTGATCGCAATGGTCAAAGACATCTAGCACACAGAAAAAGGGGGAGAAACAGCACAACTGAATGAAAAAAGTGAACAGCCCCTAAAAAAAAACAGATATTTTAGAGTAAGAGTACATATGTGAAGGAGAAATGAAAGCATGAAACTCAGGATGGCACAACAAAATCACCTTGAAAGGCATCCAGGGCTTTCTTAATGTCATCAGGGTTGAGGATGCTGTTCATTGCCATTTCTACAACTGCAAAGAGAGACACAGGCAGAGAAAAAAAATCAGCATTGATGTACTGTATAGTAAAAAAAAGCAATGCAACATGAAACTATGCAGCTGACCAGCGCTAGATCATGAAGAGAAGGAATTGATCAAGAAGTCATAAAATATGAAATAGTTTCGAGGAGTGAGAGAACGTCAAACACTTGATGTGTGTGTGTGTGTGATTCTTTTAAACCACAAAGCTCCAGTCCAACTCCAGATCAGAGGGGAAAACATCTTGAAGGCTTCTATATCTGCCATCACATCCTGCAAAACAGAGGCTCGAGTGCCCACAATCCTTCAGTGATTCCACAGGTGAAATTAGCATTCGATTGCCAGAGATATTACAACTATCAGGTGTATACTGATTTCAAACGGCCATCCAGAGATCGGCTTTGCATCATTAGAGTCTGGCTTCAGTCCAAACCAGCAGCTGAGAAACAATCTCAGGGAGCCCAGAGTCAGAGATCGAGATCAAAGATGACTTTAGCTGGAAATATGTTTTTAATCAGCACACATTCAGTGAACGCTTCCTCAGCAAATGACTCTCAGGTTTAGACTGGTGGTAAGCTAATAGACTGTACTGCTCAGTTTTTCAATGTTCTTAAGATAGATGATCACGGTCAGATTTAAAAAGTTTCTTCTCTGCTTATTTTTTCTGTTTTACTGATAGTCCTACACCTGCCCACAGTTACAAACTCCTCATTGTCCATTTCCCTACACCCAGCAGTATGGGTAACGTGCAGTTGCACAGTGAAAGTACAGACTGTATTTTTTCTTTCGGCCGGCTTCTCGTTTCATTGATCTGGATCAGGTGGAGGTCAGCTGGGCAAAAATGAGCTTCAGCTCTGCTGACTGGAACACAGTGTGGCTGCTGACTTTCCTCAATGACGTTTGGTACAGCGCGATCAGCTCAATGAATGTGAAGGTTTAATGTTGAAGTCAGCTGAGCTGGCAAAGCCAGACATGCAGCACAACTATTTTCAACACTGATAGTAAGAAACGTTTTTTGGAGCAGCAAATTAGCATATTAAAATGATTTCTGAAGTGACACCGAAGACTGGAGTAACAATGCTGAAAATTCAGCTTTGCATCACAGCAATAAATTAAAACATTAAAAAAGAGAGTTATTTTAAATTGTAATAATATTTCACAATAGTACTGTTTTTACTGTATTTTTGACTTCTTTCAAAAACTGAACTGAACTCCACATTGTGCTGTGAGTGGGTTCGATTACGTAACACTGGTGGGCTTTGTGTGGTGCTCATCGACCTACTCTAGCTCTGCTTGGACCAATCCAGAACCTGAGATCCAGATGAAAAGCAAGATTATGTCTCATTTAGATGACGCTTTTATCCAAAGCCACTCACCCTCCACATATTACCAGGACAGTCTCTCTGGTGCAACCTGGGACATAAAAGAACTCATTCTCTACAATGCTGCTACTTTATTGATCACTTTTCTCAGTGTTTGAACCTCAACCTTTCAGTTATCCCCCTAGATCTTTAGTCAATAGGCTTCACTGCCCCTAAACTCTCCTTCAGTGATACCAGACAGCACGTCTACTGAAATGAGAATCTAATTATAAGACACACTATTCTGGGAATACTAAAGGAAGAACTGAAAGACACAAGCAGACTGACAACTCACTAACAGTCTCCATAGGGCTGGATAACATTCACAATTGGTATTTGAAAGAATTTGAAAAATGAAGGAAAAAGATGAAGGAACAAGACGGATCTATCTATCTATATGTCTGTCTGTCTGTTAGTTATATCAGTTTCTTTAAATTCAGTTCATTTTCATCTGTATTCCTACATTCAAATCTTATTTGCAATTCAGTATCCTGTTTGCTACCTTAATTCAAAATCAAGAATTAAAATGTAAATTTAAAAAGCATTTTCTATTCAATTCCGAATGCACAATCCATACACATACAGTACTGTAAATACACAGACATAAGCACAGCTAGAAAAAATGCAGGTGAATGGCATTTCAATCATATGAGGGGCTATACAGAGTATCAGAAACGGCACAGACCACGAAGCTTGAATGTTTTTCATACTTTGCTCCAAGAATGGACTGACTTTGCTACATCTGCATAAAAACCAGGAGATTACTTTCTGCAAACTGAGCAGAATGTTAAATATGTTTCTTTCTCCTACGAAATAATGTTTTGCTCACTCTTATAAGCCTGACAGAGACTTTCAGTGAGAACTGCTATTAAAGGCAGCCATTAAGACTGAGAGATACATTGAAATAAATATATAAATATTCAAACACTTATATCAAGGGTAAATTAAGAAATAAAAGAAATCCTAACAACATAAGGTGACCAGATTTCTGAAATGAAAACCACTTCCTAGTTCAGTAGTCAAAATATCACTGAAATCCCACTTGTGATTATCTATGAATTAAAAAACAGGGACAATATATTTTTGAATATTTTGGTTGGTTGGTTCCATATATTAATATCATAATTAATAATGACAGTGAGGTTTGAGGATCAAACTTACCTTAGTTTTTTTTTTTTTTTTTTTATAAATACAACTGACCAAAAAACACACTATGAAAAAAGTAGATAGTAAACAGATCGAAATAGGATTATAACAAAAGAATGGCTTTACAAAAACAAATAAAAAAACGTGAAAAATAAAACCACATTTAACAAATATGTTTAATATTTTCTAACTGTATTTAACATTTCACGAGCTGTGAGTATAGTAATCACTTTTCAAATTTTATGTTTATGCTTTTGGAGATGGATCTTTTCTATCCCTAATCAGGCTTATTATTTTGCATTTTAGGCCCATTTTGACCACAAAGTATGTGTTTTCCGCAAATGTAATTGATTAGTTTATTATTTTTTAAATGATTCATATCGGAGTTGTAACGGCGGAAGTTGCAGCGGCGCGCGACTAACAGTTATTGATCAGTATAGCTCGCAGCGCCCTCTGCTGGTGAAAATAATCACAATCATGCGATAATCCAAAATAGGGCGTGACTTCCTCCCATTGAAGACAGGCACATGACACGCATGCGCAGCGCAAACTCCGCCCCACAGCTGATTCTAAAGATTTTATTGGTTGTGTCAATCAGTGTTAATTTAATTTCCTACACTACGCTACAAAAAATGCGAACCCCTAAACCTACCCCACACACCTGACCCTAACCTTAACCAGTGAGATTGGCCCCCGTTGCTTAAAACAAAGCGATAGAGTAAAATCTTTCCCCTGCGCTGATGCTTGGAGCTGGGACGGCTCGCGGGAGAGAGCTCGTGAATGATTCCCGTTTATATCATAAAACAGAGGTTCAAACTCCGGTCAGAACACCACTGGCCACGAGCTTTGGGCTCTGCTCTCACCGAGAATATTGATTTATATATCATATTTTATTTTAGATAAAACTCGAAACAATGTGTGTTATTTTGAAAAGTCAATAACAATTGGCTGAAGCCAGAGCCAATGGTTAAAGTCTTTGCGCGAAGAGACCCCGCCCCATTTTGGAGGTTCTGCCCACTTTTGGGAGATCTCCGGTCTGCTGTTATACCTACTTGGCCTTTTACAGTGTATTTGGGGGTTGTTTTGAACGAACAGCAAAACGGGGACATTTCCGGAGACAGCTCCATTCCGAGGCCTGTCCTAAAACCGGGTCTGGGGACGTATGGTCACCCTCACACAAACGCTCGTTATTTCACAAAACTTTTCACAGAGCAGATTTATCTCAGATAAGCAACTAACGTAAGGTAAACAACTCAAGTAACGTTAAGTAACTCGGATAAACAGTTCGGGTAAATGATAACACTATCAGACGTCGATGACATGGCATAATTATCCTAAAATTACTAATAAAATTAACATTTGCTTCAAACACAATAGTTGGACATTACAGCAAATGAGTTACAGTTTTTTTCCTCTGAAATTTGATCATTTTTTTACTAACCTTTAAGAGCAAAAGAGACAGGAGTTGGTTTTTACACAGTCCGTTGTGTTGTGTGAAGATGCACTACAGTTGCCATGGTAACTCTCAAACTGTCAACTGTCATTCTGAATTTAAAAAATGCAGCTCTGTTCCCTTCAGTATACACTCTTTATAAAACAATAAAGTGACATTTTAATGTACATTTCAATACACACAAACACGTAAATAATAAATGATATGCAGCACAGACAAATAATATAAAATTCTTGTGACCAAAATTCAATGTGGAGGGTCACAAAGTTTTGAACAGGTTTTGCTAACAGACATACTGTTGTTCCTGTGAACATGGGCCTCGGTCGAGGTGTCACCGTTTTTAATGCTTACTTAAGGTTAAAGGTGTGAGACATGGGTATAACAGTAAAGGAGGGGGAGAGAAAAATGTCCTAGTTCCTATTTTTTGATATTACAGGGCTTCACGCATCTGTTTTAGAAAATAAAATGCTCCAGGCCTGGATTAAAGTGTGCATTTACACCTAATCAAACTACACTGTTTATATTGTTAATCTCTGTTTCTCTCTACAAACCCCTTCCTCTCCTCTATCTGATTTCATTTCCTAATTTTCACACCCCTCTCAGAGAAGACATCGGCCCTCTTTGATATCTCTCCTCACTCTCCCATCAGTCTCTTGATAAGCATCTCAATATAATGATCCCATTCTCTCGGTGTCCATCCTCATCCACTCCTCTTCTAAATAAATGAAGTACCTTAGTGGGTCCTTTTTGCCCTGTATGGGTCTAAATGTTAAGTTTATTTTGATACCAGCCCACAAAGGGGTCTGTGAAATCAAAATGAAATACTGTGAGATGCTATGGGTCCCAATATGCACTTCAGATGATAGATTTTCCCAATATCAACCAATTACATACTTTTAGTATATAGTACTATATACTACTAATGTAGCCTATGTCTCATCATGGCTAAAAATAAATCAGTTAAAATAAAATACACATATCAAATAACACATTTTTGTTAACTGAAATGATGTGTGTATACATATAATTCTTAACTAGAAATAAAAAAACTAAAAACTGAAACTGAACTAAACTAAAAATGGAATAAAATAAAATTTGCTACAAACTGAAAACTAAAATGAAAACTTAAAACATTAAAATAAAATCTTATTCAAAATATTAATAAAAAAATAATATAGTATACAAATACTAAAATATCACTAATACAACATAACTTATGATGCCGCGAATGACACAATGTCCTGCAATGTTTGTCACAAATATATATGGAAAAAAACTGTTAATTATCCAATTTATCATAGGGTAATAAAGAAAATTAATAAATAATGGAATGTAAAGTAAATGAATAAATTTCTAAATTAAAAAAGGCAAAAATACAGTTTTATGGGCAATACCTGTACTACTACTACTTTAACTAACAATAATAACTTTATTAAATCAAATTAAATGAAACAACATAACCCTACATTCTAGAATTATATTCTAGTGGGTTACACAAGATTTTAACTACATTTTCTTAATGGAACCAGTTGTGTAACAAAATTAGAAAAAAATTAAAAATAAATTTTAAAAAAGTTTGTTCATTGAATTAATTTTTTTTCCCTGGGAAAAATAAAAAATGAGGACCCTTCAATGTCCATTCGACCAGAAATATGAATCATATAAAATCTACACATTAGAGATACTGCACTTATTATGCACTCTATATCTCGGAGGGATGGTGCTACAAGCCCTCTCGAAGACTTTTTCTTCGTGTCTTTCACGTCTCACGCTGGTTGTTTCCCAGAAGGCACCGTTCTTCTTGTAAGGCTTTCCCCTTTCCTCCCACCTCAAAGTGTCCAGTTCCCCTTCCTGAGGGCTAATTTTATCTCTCTCCTTGCGGCTCAGCGAAACCCCGAGGCCCTGGAGAACCATCTCTAATCCTGCAGCATCGCTGGGCGTAACTGTCAACCCTCATGAGCAGCAGGGCCAGGGAATGTCGAGATTGCCGGAGATGGAGATGAAAGAAAGCTGGAGAGAGAGAGGAATCGGCATTGACAGCCGCGGCTACAGCCGCCATGTGGAAAACCTCCAAACGGTTGCTTTTAACTCACGCTAGCACTTACAAACATACAGTACGTCTGCAG
This sequence comes from Onychostoma macrolepis, assembly GCF_012432095.1. Lineage (NCBI taxonomy): Eukaryota > Metazoa > Chordata > Actinopteri > Cypriniformes > Cyprinidae > Onychostoma > Onychostoma macrolepis. Next base: position 43,911,054 of record NC_081157.1, on the reverse strand, counting down.
GACAAGGGTATTTAGTGAAGTGTCACGTATTATAAGAGCGTGGGTTGGGTCAACTAAAGTCAATATCCATTCGAACAAGTAATTAGCTATGCTACAAGCTACTATGCACACAATACCTAATTAAACAATTTTCTATTAAATATTTCTTTTAACATTAAATTTCAATAGCAAAATACCTTAATACTTTTATTTAAATAATAATTAACAAATGTGACCTTGGACCACAAAACCAGTCATAAGGGTAAATTTTTTGAAATTGAGATGCATATTACTAATCAAAAATTCAGTTTTTATATATTTACAGTAGGAAATTTACAAAATATCTTCATGGAACATGATCTTTACTTATAACGATTTGTGGCATAAAAAAAAAATCAATAATTTTGACCCATAAAATGTATTGTTGGCTATACCCGTCCTACTTTACTTTAAACCTGACTGGTTTAGTGGTCCAGGGTCACAAATATTATCTACAAGATGTATGATCATTTCCAATCTGGGTAAATTTATTTGGCACAAAACAACGCAGATCTGAATTAGGGCTCAACTTGTGCTAGCAACACAATCTAGCGATTCTCATGTAACATACACTATAATAAAATGTATGCTTTGAATGAAGACAAATGAATACATGTGAAATAAGCAATTATTGTCCAGCTCACTCTGCTGCAGTGACAGAAAAAAAAAAAAAAAAATGCAATGTAGTGTTTTGTCCAACTACAGTGCTACTTGTTGGAAAAATGAGCTTGTTAGAAGGAAAGCTACACTCAAAACAGCTGAGCTACTGTCACGATACTGACAAATGTAGTTCTGTTGGTTAAAAATGCAATAAATAAATAAATAAATGCCATCTTCAAGTGTAAATCTAACAATTTTCAATCTACCTCCTGTCAGTGTTATTTTTATCAAATAATTTATAAACATTGTATTTATGTATTTATTTATAATTTCTAATAATTGTAAAATTATAATTCTATAAACTAAAATAAAATACAATGTGAATATTAGATGCAAAATGTAAACTTGCTTTGGCAGCTCACTGAAATAAGTTTAAGTTAAAGTACTAAAACATAAAATAATCTAAAAAGGAATTAATAAACATAACAATATCACTAATGTTACGTCCCAGTCTAGGGACAACGTGGAGTAACAAAAAAAACATCACATCAGAAAAATGTAGATGTTCGTTAATTTATTGTAGGAGTATTCAATCATTTTACAAAGCCACTTCACAAGCTTCAAAAATGGGTAAATGCCACAATAAAAAAAGAAATTTCAAAATATACCATAATAGTATAAATAACACTGTTTCCTGTTTTATTCCACCGTCTAGTTCTATATGTTATGAATCAGTATATATTGTTAAGACAAATTTGGCCTTAATCTACTAAATATCGGGGCAGCAGTGACTTTATTAAACTGTGCATTAAACTGTTGCTTGCCTTGCATTCTGTATTATTTATTTTAATCTGTTTATGCATCATGATATACACATAAAATGGCATTCAGAAAAGGTGAAGCCATTAATATAAATATAATAAATACATAAATATAAATTAATAAATAATACAATTTCAACATATTAATTTAATTAAAAAAACAAATGTTATATATTTTTTAATCTTCTCCAAATACTTTAGCTCTATTTTTCATAGTGCATTGGGGTAATCTCTAAAATGTATTTGTTTTAGTGCACAAAACTATTTTTACACGGAGAGAGACCGTGAAATGGGAAATGGTGACTACTGAACTGGGAGCAGATTGAAACACATCCGTAAGCCTCACTGAAGACACAACGAGGGGACGAGAAGAAGTGCATGTCTTGAACAGGAGGAGGGAGGGATGGAGAGACTTCAAAGGCACTGAGTGATTGAGAAAAAGAGGAAGACAGTCCAGCGCTGGAGAGGAACAGAGCGTGTAGAGGTGTGAGATGCTTTTCAAACAGTTGAGCTGCTGCTTTGCAGAGCACAGATCTGCCAACAGACCAGACCAAACCAGATCAGATCAGACAAGACCGGCCCAGCTCAGCACAAACCGGACTACTGATTAGCTTTGTTTTAATATACTGGATTTGATGTGGTAGTTTTACGCAGCCTGCTGCAGTAATGTCATTAATATGATTCAATCAACAATACCGACAAGAAAATGAGAAACCCACTGACTGCGCTTCATTTATTTCTTTGTTTATTACTGATGACTGTTTACTTTAACAATTACTTGCAAACACTTGGAGCTACGTTTATGTAATTGAAAAATAATCGAAGGCTACACGCCATAATTCAAATTTAATTAGTTTTATATCATTTAATAATTAAATAAATAATGGTGTTTAATAGCATATTGGATTTGCTGTGGTATCGAGAACCATGAAATAAAACTTGGTTTTGACTACAACAATTTTAGAAAGACCAACCAAAAACCAGACATGATCTCACTACATTCAAAAGTTAGCATTTATTTGATCAAAAATACAGTAAAAACAGTAATTTTGTGAAATACTATATTTTCTATTAGAATATATTTTAAAAAGTCATTTATTCCTGTGATGCAAAGCTGAATTTTCAGCATCATTACTCCAGTCTCTTCAGTGTCACATGATCCTTCAAAAATAATTCTAATATGCCGATTTGCTGCTCAAAAAAAACAAACAATTTTTTTCTTGAAAACAGCTGTGCTGCTTAAACTGAAATACAGTTATTTTTACATTTAGAAAGTTCAAAAGAACAGCATTTATTTGAAATAGATGTTTTTGCTGTCACTTTTTATCAATTTAATGGCACTCGCTGAATAAAAGTATACATTTCTTATTGCTGCTGCAAACCTGAAGATGAGGTGATCGCATGATCGTGCTGTAATGAGACTCACTGAAGAAAATAGAAGTGAAAATACAACAAACTAATGGAACGCTCTGCATTCTCTTTCATGCAATGCAGGCAAAAACATGACACGGAGCGACTGGTTCATAACCGGATGCCTCTGGCAGCTTTGTAATGGGAATACAGTATTCAGTGACAGAAGCACAGCCACACACACACTTTTTATTCATACTGTCTCAGAGATCAAGAGAGGAAAAGAAACAAAAGGAAATTCACAAAAGAAAATTCCACTCCACTTTCATCAATAATGAACACACAGGAGAGAAGGTAGCGCAAACTTTAACAACAAATAGCAGTGAAAATGTCGCTTGAGGTAAAAACATACATTTCATAAACAAGTTAAGCAAGGTTAAGTCTGAAGACCTTTACAAACAAGTGCGACTTGGAGCGAAACAGCACAAAGGTCAGCAGCAGACTCTTCTCTCTCTCCTTCTCTCAGTGGCGTTTCTCTCTGGCTTTCTTTTAGAAATTGATCGGCTGCTGTTTTTCAGAGTAAGCCGGAGTACATATACTTCACGATACTTCATGAATTTTTTATGCATCTACTTTGGGAGAGTCAAGGTTTTTGGAACAGTATGTGAATCAGATGGTGCAAACAAAACGTAATTACAGTGGCAGATATAAACAGGACTATAACACAAATCACACTAATTGTACATAACATTTTCAGAACAGTGATAAGCTGTCTCACCAAATAATACTGAACCAATTAAATTTAAATAACTTCTGGGAACACTTTTGAGTCACAACTCGAATTAATAATTATTTGTAGACTTGCTGATTATTTGAAACAACAGTCTGAAACAAATGTTTAATGTTTCCAATATTGAATATGTGATTTAGTCAGCAGTTTTCTATAAATAGTTATCTAAAAATAAAGGCTACCATTACAAGTCAAATATTAACTTTCATATTATCTAATGTTGTTTAAAGGCCACCTATTGTGCCCCTTTTTACAATATGTAATCAAGTCTCAGGCCCAGAAAGTGTCTGTGAAGTTTCAGTTCAAAATACCCCACAGATCATTTATTATATCATTTTGAAAATGCCTATTTTGTGCTGAAGCAGAAACATGCTGTTTTCGTGCATGTCTCTTTAAATGCAAATAAGCTGCTGCTCCCCGCCCCCTTTTCCGGAATAGGACTGTGCCTTTACAGGGTGCCCCCATTAGGGCTGCCCCCTAATAGTCGACTAACCGTTAGTCGTCCAGAAGAGGCTTGGTCGACCAAAATTGTATTAGTCGCTTAGTCACAGAAAAATATATAAATGAAAATCCACATTGGCAAAGTCACGCAGATCATTAAGGACATGTCTATGTGGTAACACATTGGGCAGGACATCCAAATGCTCGCCTATCATTCATCGACCTCAAATATGACTTATAATCTGAAATATGTTAGAAGCAGCAACTTTACACTGCTGCTCAATCTAATGTTATCCTAGATAAATGTGCGCTGTTCAGTGTCTGTGTGGAGTGTGGAAGCTGAACAGTAGCTCACTGTGTGACAGATGGAGGCGCCGGTGCGCTCACTTGCCCCTAAAATACTGCCTTGTTTTTGCTCATACAGATAAGAGTAATACATCTTTCAAATCTCTAAAGACTACATTTTTTTGTGTGCACTCACAATAACAACAAAACATTACGCTTTTGTAAAATAATGAAAGCAAACAGGATGCACTTTCTGCCGTCTCAGTTTCTGTGAACTTGAGCGCGAAACTCCATGTATACTTGCCTTACAGACATAAAAAATATATCTATAGAGAGTGAAATGTCTACTTTCAAATAAACCAGATTATGTAATCCGTATGAAACATGCATACAGGCCCATCACTACTGCGGAGATGACGAGTCAGTGGCACTGAGATAATCTCTCTTAAACTGAAAACAAAGAAAGCACACATTCACAATCATTACTTCTGCCGGTGTGCTGTGGCAAGATTTATGTGTGCGCTTGAGTGCTTATTAGACCATTAAAGGCACATTATTATGATTTAAATGGTTTATTAATAAACGTGCGATTAGTCAACCAATGCTTCAAATGAACCACAAAAATCTTTAGTCGAGGGCAGCCCTAGAAAACATATACGGTTTTCTGATCGCACACATCCGAAGCATGTGCACAGAAAGCAGGCATGCGAGTACTAAGCAAGTTCTCTTTCACACACAAGTTAAAACACACATAAGTTACAAAACCCAGTCGGTTATATATGTGAAGGTAAATAATAAGTGTGTGAAATAAGTGACCGATATAGTACCGATACTGCTGTCTATGCTGTTAATATGACCCAAACAATAAAATAAAAAAAGAAAATCACTCTCTGCTCTGAACTGAATAACGTCTATAGCTGTAATAAGAAGACATGTCTTACTTAAATGCTACTTTTAAATGCTCTTGGGTGAAAATAAACATGGTATGCATGTTTACAGAAGTGTCCATCAACAGTCGTGGGCGGGGCCTATGCAAAGTGACATCACATTTTACAGATTCTGCAAACAGCTTGTTCTGAGACACTACTTATGATTTATGGGGATTAAAAAAGGAACGCATGTCGGCGCCAATAGCCTTGTGGGTAGCGCACCAACATACAGTACAGCGCTGTTGCACCACGGGCATCCCGAGCTCGATTCCCAGCTTGTGGACCTTACCCGATACCGCCCCCCTCTCTCTCTCCAAATTTGCTTCCTGTCATTACATTGTCCTATCTAAAAAATAGGGGCAAACGCCAAAAATAAATCTTAAAAAAGGAGCAGGTGGATTTTTATCATTATCGGGTTGTTGTGTACACACACTGCCAACACACATGTTCAAACAACATGAAAAAGTGAATTTTGCATAATAGGTACCCTTTAAGATATATATATTTTTTAACACTCTCATGAGAGTATAAAATGCAGCATATTTGTCATTGCAGCATCTGCTTTACATGAAAATCTAGAGAAAAAACCTTCTGAAATAATGTTAGAAGGAACACTGTTGTTCTATTTCATCATCAGTACTGTTAAGTAAACATCTGTGCCAGAAACACCTAATAAACGTCTTGCAGAGAGGTACAGCAGCATCTGAGGTGAAAGACGCTGTGTCACGCTCTTAGCAGACTGGAGGACACACTACATCAATCCGCAAGAACCTTCACAAACTAACTAGATTTGTACAGTTTTAAAGAAAACGAAAACATGATGCTAGGTTGCTGTTTCTAAGTGGTCCCATTCTGGTCCCTATATAGATGTACCTCAATATATTGTTCGCTGAACAATATAAAAAACAATATCACATTCTCAGTCATGCTGTACTAATAAAACTAATAGCATGACTGTTATGGCTGCAAGCACATCAGTACAACAGCATTTTCTGCTGTGATATTTCTTAAATAAAAAAGCAAGACAATTAAGATGTAGGAAAGAGTCAAACATTGTAGGTCACCAGTGAAGAGAAACACGCAATGCTACTTTCCAGGCTCTCGTGTTGAAGAGAGCCAACATGTTCCCTCTGACAATACACTCTCTCGGTCTAAAGCCTTGCAAGCACAAGACGAAGATCATGAATGAGAAATTAGGATCGACACATCTTCTGCTGAGCCCAGAAGGAGAGTTTTACATTACGGCTTGCTCAGTGATCCATCAACTTATTAAAACACAGCCGCGTGGGAGCAAATACAAAGGGCACAGCAATCCGGCAGTGTGAGTCTATTAACGCTCTGAATGGAGAGATGGAAACACAATGTATTTGTAGCTATACGGGCAAATCTGAGGACAGACACAGAGTGGAAGCTGGTAAAAAGGCTCTTTAGTGCCCATCAGGGACTTTATTCTGATACAACAATCAGTTTAACCTTCTGGGTCTCAGCGAAATGTCTTTCAGTGTTTAGAGCAGAAGAAACACACGACAAAAATAAATGAATGAATAAAAAAGTAAATAAAAAAGCTCAATACAGACAGTCAGACAAATTTTGACCTTAAAGTCCTTTGCAGCATTGTAACCAAAAATGTTGAAAAATGTTTATAAAAATGTTTAGAATATGCCGTGCCTACATTTAACAGGTGTTTCTAATATTTCACATTTGCAACCCACTTTTGTGAAAAGAAAATAATCTGTGCTTTAAAAACTTTAATAAAACATTAATGTTCAAATACTTGGAGCCGGTATAACATTTGTCAAATGTTTTTGACAGAAGTCTCTTATGCTCACCAAGGCTGCATTTTCATTATTTTGATTAAAAATACAGTAAAATCAGTAATACTGAAATGTCTTTACCTTCACACACACACACACACACACACACAAATATGTGTGATGTCCATTTTTCCTTAAAGAAAGGAAGTTATCATGGCCAAACCACAAAACCTGTATTTCTGAAAAGACCAGAATTACCTCTTTCAGAATGCATCAATTCAGATAATGAACTGCGGCGTGTGCTTTCAGAGAAATTCACTAAAAATAAATGTGCTCTACAGTGAACAAAAACGACTTACTGTTTCCCAGGAGGATAAAACACATGCAAACTCCACCACGAACAGTTATTATGAAATATTGAAAACCTCTAATGGTTTAGTTAATCATTTGCTCCTCAGAGGAGAAGTGATGGAAGAAAGCCAAAAACCTGATTGATTTAAAATTCCGCATTCAGAGAGTGGAAACAAAACTCATGACAGAAAAAGAGAGACCATCCGGAACTCATTTCTCTTCATAACAGACACATCAGTTGATAGCCATCAGAAAAGGCTGTTAAGCAGTCTGAGAAAGATGATAGAATGATCATCCAGAGGAAACGGAAGACCTTAGGAAGTTTCAATTCATAAAGCTGTTGGGTTTTGTCACCTTTTCTCCTCTCACTGCATGGCGAAGAAGATGACAAAGAAGTAAAGTGAAGTCGACAGAGTGAATCAGGTTCATCAGTACAATCCATCATTGCTTGTGGAGTGCAATGAATCCCAAATACTTCCCTTGCCCTCCCACAAGAGCTGAGCTGCAGCTAGTGACTATTAGCTAGGGGAAAAAAGCTATGTCTATATGTAACGTAAAAAGCACAGTATTTGTTGTTAATGTAATATGCATCACAATTTTTTCCTGTACCGGACCTCAACCTATAGACAAGCTCGACTTGACAAGGCATGGGAGCTGGAAATCCACCGCTCCGTTTCAACAACAAACATGATTAATGAGGTCCCAAACAAATGGATTAAGTTAACTTCAATTTTACAAAATTAAATGGACAACGTAAGAATTGTTTTGCAGTAGCTCATTTTAATTAAGTAAATTAAACAAGAAGCAAAAATCATTTGTTTTTTAAATGGGGCTTCCAGTCTCCTCTAAATTATTGGCTCTCTATCAGGTGACCTGGACCCACTATAGGCAAACATCCAAGTGGGTCGCAGAATGACTATTATTATTAATAAAAAAAGTTTTCAAATTAATATTAAAAGAAATGCTAAAAACTTACGAAATGTATATTTTTCATTTTATTTCATTTATTTATTTTTATTATTATTATTATTACATATATATATATATATATATTTTTTTTTTTTATCACACATTTATATATAGTGCTGGGTAATAGCCGATTACATGTAATTTGGTCAGGATTACGTGATTTGGATTCCAAAAATGAAGCACTTGTAATTAGATTATATTACATTTTAAAATTCTCATATTCAGATTACAGAGTTACTTTTTTATAGATTACATGATTACATATTATTCAAACAAAGGCAGTAAATTATTCATAATTTAATTTGCCCCAAATCTTTTTTTCTCTCTTTTCATCAACTCACAAACCAGTGAGTTTTTTTGAGAAAACTGTGGCATCATGTGTAATGTTTAATACACTTCATGATGTTGATGATAACAAAGAATAGAATATATTTTAGGTAAAAAATAATTTAAAGCAATCAAAAAGTAGGAAGCATCTTACTTTATATTAGGACTTATATTAGGCTTCTGAATAATGTTTTGGACTATGGGGGTCAAAAAGACTGCAAAAAGATCACTGCTCTAAATAAAAGTGGTAAAAGGCAAAAATCCTTCACTTTCATGACCGATCAATGACATCAAACATGATGCATATTTGAATGTTCACGAACAATTAAAATTAAAATGATTAAAAGTTTGGTCGTCACAAAACTATCATTTGGCTTCAGAAGACTCATATGGACCACATTTATGACAATTTAAAAACTATAGAAAAAGAGCAGCTGGAACATTCACTTAAATAACTCTTTTAGTCTTCCACAGACAGTAGAAAATAGCACGGCTTTGGAATTAAAGAAATTCTGAGTTAAATCATACAAAACTGTAGTCAAACCAATTTTCTCACTGCAACTATGTTTTTATATATATTCTCCTTTCACTGAAGCAGTGTTTTCATGAAGTCAGCTGAATCTCCAAACTATGAATGCTCTGTAAGAAAAGATTTAGACTTATTCTGATCTAGATTTCTTCTCCCGGACAGCTCCCTTCCACCTGGAGTTTAAACAAAACTCACTTTTAAACCTCAGTTGTGCGTCGGGTCGTTAAACTCGTGCTGTTCAGAGAAACCGCATTGCGGTTGGGAGTCCAGTTCTGCTCAAGGTGAGAGATCCCACGAGCCGGGAATGTCAGATCGTTATTACCGTCAATTACATGGGCTACGGGGCACGGACGCTCACGGATAACTCAGTGTGTGCGTGTCTGCAGTCCTGCGGTTAAGACTGTTTAATACCCTTCAGTGCATTTCTCTGCTGTTAATGATGTATAATTATCCAAACCGCACTAGACTCGGGGGAAGGAGCCTTTTGATGTTTAAACTCTTCAGTGCTTGTCCTCTGTCTCACTCTGTCTATATCATTGGCTTTATTGGATCAATACAGGAGAGTGTCAGAAAATGTCTATTAATGTTAACCAATAAGGCCATTCACCAAGTAGATTTGCTCTATTGCCATAGTGCCAGAAGAACTATTTTTGTGCCATTGAAGAACCTTTGTGCCTGAAGAAAAGCTTTTGTTGAATGGAAAGGTTCGATGGATGGTAAAGGTTCTTCATGGAACCATCATGGATGCTAATAATAAAACTTTTTTTTTTTTTTTTTTTTTTTATATAGAGATACTGTAGAGTGAAAAGCCCCTTAAAAACCCCATAAAATGACAGATAGGCACAGTTGTATTTCCTATTAATACAGGAAGTTTGGGAGAGAATGTGTAGGATGAGTCATCAAAAAATTTTGGTCCATTTTCCCAGAAGCAAAAGGCTGTATAACTTCTAATTGTTTATCAGGTAAAAGTGAATTTTGCCAACTTTTGAGTACACTAGCTTATAAATGGCTTCGAAAGTTAATACACATGGACTAAAAGCTACAAAAATCCCATTCTGATTTCATGGGGCCTTTAAAATGCATTATTTTAAAGAGAGATCACATAAGCACAATATTTCACTGAAAGAATTATATGGCTTCAGATGATAAATAATCTACTATGCAAAATTAAATGTGAAAGTATTCTGTCATCATTTACTCACCCTCATGTTGTTCCAGTCCTGTGAAGCATAATAGAAGATATTTTGAAAAATGTTGGGGTCCAAATAACATTGCATGGACAAAAAAAACAAAACAAACAAAAAAAAACCCTGGGACATTTTTCCAAATTATTTTCTTTTGTGTTCTGCAGAAGAAAGTAAGTCATGAGGATGAGTAAATGATGATGACATTCTCATTTTTGGGTGGACTATCTGTTTTTGCTTTTCAGGGCCCATTTAGATATAGCTTAACTCCTAACTCCTGTATCGAATGTTGCACTGACGCTGCATTAACATTAGACACAAGTTCATTGATCCGTGCCACAGTGTTCCGTACTGCTCCAATTTATCCACTCAGGAATAGAAAGCACAGCTTGATTCAGGTGTGTCCATGCACAGACGGCGTTCTGTCCTTGTCAGACAGATTGTGGATCTCTTACAGGTCTGGAATGCCTTCTGCTAAACCAGGACACTCAAACCCAAAACACATTCAGTTGCTGGTCCACTTAGTGGCTGTTAGCATGTGTGTGTGTGAGAGAGAAAATAAACAGACCATCTGGTGTTAAGTTTTTTGCTGTGGACGCACATGTGAAACTGTTATATTTGTGCTAAAGTCTAACTTTGAAGTCATTTTAGGGGTTAGATCAGACCGCACTTTTCAATCCTGAAAACCTCTTAATCAGTCCAAAAATACTTGGATGGAAATGGAAAAAATTACTAATTGTAAAATTGATGGATTGATGGCATGAAAAGTAAATACATTTATCTGAAATGTCTGCCCTCAATACTGAAAAGCATATATTTTCATGTCACTTCAATGCATAAGCTCTAAATACATTGGATACAGAAAAAGAAAAGGTCAATGCACAACATTCATAGAAAAAAAACTTCAAGAATGTGTATTAAGACTCAAGGACCTTAATAAAAATGCATTGCTTTTGATGAAAATGCACCCTTCAACCTCTTACTAAATATTCTTAAAGATTTTTAAATAAAACAGTTGATAGAAAGATAGATAGATAGATAGATAGATAGATAGATAGATAGATAGATAGATAGATAGATAGATAGATAGATAGATAGATAGATAGATAGATAGATAGATAGATAGATTTTTCATGTTGCTATATCCTAGATGCATGCATTCCTTTAAAATATTTATATGTATAGTTTTTTTAATATGAAAGTATTTAAATGCACAGTATGACCCCACGTTTAAACATTTAGGATGGCAAGATAAGCCACTGCTGAGTTGAATCAGTGAATCATTTTTCCATATTGCTGCTACTGCAGAGCACAAGTTTGAGAAACAGAGGAATATTCTCTCATCAATTATGGATGGAGGGAGGAGGAGAGGTGCCATGGAACAAGGGATGTGGTTTTCTCAGGACGGTAAAAAATAAAGACACGATAAAATGACTTCGAAAGAAAGGCCTGTATTTCCTGCACATAATGAAACAACCCTGAGCTGAGGTCCAAGGAATGGGAGCACATTCAACAAAAAATAAATGACTGGGGGACAAAGAGATGGTCAAATTTAGAAATTCATAAATAGATTTGTGCCAGCAATTACAGAATTTTTTTTGAGTAGGACAGAGCATTTTCCTGAATGCATGTATGTGTGTTTAGAGATAAGGGCTCAGGAGAAGAACAAACCTTGCTCTCCAGTGAAAGAGACTGAGAGGAGAAAGAGAAACAGGCTATGGGGTATTTTCGGTCTTGAAGAAAAGGAAGATAAAACAAAAGATGAAATATCTTTGAGTTATAAAGTGCATTTGCATCAAGAAGGTCTACAATTCCTGAAGAAACATCTCAAATCCAGTTGTATCTATGGCAGCTTACAGGAAAGCAAATTTGAATGGGACCACAGAAATATTTGAGCCAATCACCCAAGCTGTAAATGTCTTCTAATCAAATGTTTTCTGACTAATCATTTTGGAAACATAGGAATAGAAACGTTCTGGGGTGTGTTTCCCGTACAACAACACAACTCACTGCTTAACTATATGATAGATTTTTTCTGGCATAGAATAAAAAAAAAGAAAAAGGTATTAGTGAGTTTTTATTTCAGATTTTTTATTTTTTCACAATTCAGACTTTTTTCTTGCAATTGTGATTCTCACAACTCAGAATTGCCAGATCTTAAAATTCTGATTCAAGATTGCAATTAATGTCAGATTATTAGTTGATTTACACTAAACAACAGAAAGCTGATCATTGTTTTTTCATCACTTTATGCAATACGTAATACGTGCAATACGTGTACTCCAGTAGGTTATATACAGTGGGTACGAAAAGTATTCAGACCCCCTTAAATTTTTCACTCTTTGTTATATTGCAGCCATTTGCTAAAATCATTTAAGTTCTTTTTTTTTTTCTTCTCCTCATTAATGTACACACAGCACCCCATATTGACAGAAAAACACAGAATTGTTGACATTTTTGCAGATTTATTAAAAAAGATAAACTGAAATATCACATGGTCCTAAGTATTCCATGTTATTTTCAAAGCTTCAGTGTGATGACATTATGAAAGAACTTCATTATTGTTTATTTAATTCTAACAAATAAGTTCTTGTTAAAAGCTAACCAAAATGAAAAATAATTTGCTTATAATTTCCACACAGGAGAGACTTGGTTGTTGTGTCCAAACAAAAGGAAATATATCGGTATCAGCAACAGCCAAAATTGACTCCTTGCAAGAAACAGGCAATAGACTTCAAGAAGCAGAAGACAAAGAGGAAATAGCTTTGGGTAAATGAAAGATGTGTGTATATATAAATGTGCCTAATGCGTCAATAGGAGTGACAGCTTTGCCAGTTTCCCCTTTCTCAAGTTCAGTCTCGCATGAGCCTCATTGCATGCTGCAGGATTCCCACAATGCATCACTGCCTTAGGCCAATATGCTCCTCCAACTAGCTCTGCCATCCACACACACTCCAGTTATCCTTTCATCTGTCCATTCATGCTGTTGTATGTCTATTCACGCTTCACGCTAAGAACTCCTTTTTGAGTTTCTGTGTTAACACACGCACAAAAATGCATCTCTTGTTCACTTCAGGGACAAAAAAGGATTTTCTTTGAATTTTAATATTAATTTCAAAACATTCTTGTAACTTGTAACCTGAGAGGTTGAGTGTATCACACTCACACACATATGTAGACCTGTAGACACACACACACACACACACACACTCTTCTGTGAGACTGACCTTTTGAGTTCAGCTTGTCTTCTGTTGCTGGATTCAGAAGTTCAAAACTAGAACTAGGCCTGGTGCATTGAAGATCGCGCTTCAAAAACACGTTTGTAATACCTGACCACCATCTTATGTGTGTGCGTATGTGTTAGTGTCAAAAGATCAATGATTTGACCTTTGGTAATATTACAGGTGACATTAGGTGCATCAAAAACACTTCAAGCTGAGGAGAAACACCTAAGAATAAAACACGTAAAAATATTTGGACACTTGAGTCACTATACAAATGTCAGAATTAGGGATGCACAATATTACATTTCTGGTAAGCTGATAATTATTTTTATGTTATGCTCAACTGATAAATGGTCAATATTAAAATTCCATACAATTTTGTAAATTTAGACAACTAAAACTAAAATCATACATTTTTTAAAGTGAATTTAAGCATCACACCACTATAATATTAAGCATGAAAGATAGATATTCAATTTAAGATTTGAAGAACATAACATTAAACAGTGTTATTAAATTATTTGTTTTTAAAGATGAACTTAATGTGAACAATAGATGTTGATAAAAAAAATATATAAATATAAAAATATAAAAAACTAAATATCCAATGCTGGTCATAGAGATATTATTTTATTTTAAAGATTAACTTTATGTGTATATAAAACATTATGTACAAATATAATGCACAATTAAATATCCAATACTGGATGCTACACCTAAAAGCAAAAATCTTGACCAATTGGCATATAATTGATCCGTACATCATTGATACCATCCCTTTTTTGAAAATCATTGCATTAGATTCAACCAAATCATTGTATTCCATTCAACCAAATATAATCTGCAGAAAAGCACTGCCAAGTTCATCTTTTCTGAGCAATTTGTGATTTTATTTTTAACCAGTTGGTGTGTTAGCGATTATAGTACATTAAGAGCTGTAAAGTGAATCACATATACAGACATTGGAAGTGAGAGAGAGATGCAGGTAAGAACAGATAAAACGTTTTCAGCATCAAAAACATACATATTCATCTTAAAGAAACCTTTATCCCTCTGCTAAAATCTTTATTCAAGACCAGACGTCCACACACCCACGTTATCATACGCATACTTTCTGCTAAATAGAAGTCAACTGAAAAACACCTATTAAAACACCAACACAGTCACTCCAACAAACACTGACAACCACGGTCACACTATTCCATTAACTTGAGAAAAACAGAGGAAGGTGAAGTAATGAATATAGGCAACCTTGAGAAAAGTGGAGAAGTAAAGAAAAGAGCAAGAGCAGATGAAAAGCAAAAGAAAAGTCAGATGGATTAATGAAGAAAGGCACTGAGATCTGAAGGAATGCAAAGGAATAAAAAGTCCTCTAGACTGCTTGGTGTGAAGGCAAGCAGCAGCACAGAATAAACTGATCTGAGATCAGACACCAGGGAAGGGCTGTGGCTCGCTGCCAGAGAGCATGCTGGGAGATTTTAGTGTACTGTCACTGGCCTCAGTTTTCTGAGATGTGCTCTTTCTCTGTCGCATCTAGCAATGAATTTGTGAAATTATGTAACTATAGAAGTCAAGAGCTCACAGGAAGAAAAAAATCACAAATGGGATCTCTTTAATATGTTTCGCAAAGATATCAGTGAGTTTAAATGGAGGTAACACTGGAAATTAAGCTTAAGTTGCTTACTGAGAAAAAAAAAGTATTGTCGTCTCAGAAGTGATCTCAATGAAGTCTCATCCATGCTCAGATCTGCCATGAAACCAAAGTCTGGTCAGAAGGTCAGGGGTCTCAATATGAACTCATGAAAATTCTCATGAAAAGGCAATTTCCGTTATCAAATCCACATTCATGTGTCAACATTTGTCTTAGATGTTTCTCCAAAAATTCTTAGAAATGAGACAATCTGATACTTACAGTATTTGAGTCTCAGTGAGATTAAATGGATATCAAATTGAGAATTTAGCGCCAATGGGAGGGGAAAATTCTGCATTTGATTTACTGACAATGCGCACAATAAAGAACACAGACACAGCCAGATCATTTCCATAATGGCCAGCGCAATCTACCAAGAGCAGCACAAATTACCGCCTGCTTTAAGACATGCTTTTTTGGGGCGTTAAATAATGGTGTAAATACCAGTAATTTGATGAACGCAAACGTTATTAAAGCACATTGTGTGATTCATTTTAATACTCTACTCCCATAAATTCTGTGTCTGAAAGGGAAACTCCAACAAATACATATTCAATAAGGTCAGGCGCAACAATAACTGTGTCCACGCCTTTTCAGCGCTAATTCTTCACTGCGCAACTTTAGTAAATCCTGACAGTACTATTTTAACGCCAAAAGATGGTTTGCGCTGGCGCAAGCTGTGACTAAATCTGGCCCTAAGATTCTTACTGTGATACTTAATTGAATCTCCTATAAAAGAGAAACCTACAGCAATACAACTACAGTTACTGTTACTAATCAGAAATTAAAAGCAATTAAGTTTGAAAGATAATATATCATTTTAAAATATTATTATTTAACTAACATTACAAAACTATGATTTAATACAATTATAGTAAATAGTTTATATTAAAAAATAATATAAAACTAATTCATTTAATAAAAATGGTATGAAACATAATTTTAATACAGTATGAGTACATAATATAATATTTTATTAACAAAAACTCTAGGAATAATAGAAACTGTGATTATCATTGTGATTTTTTGAAGAGCTACAACATATGCTACTAATAATCACATTCCTAACAGAAAGAAAGCAATGAACAAATAAATTAACTAATTTAATTACAAACTACAAAGAAGTCAAGAGGAGCATGCAAACATAAATTTGCCGCTAATGTGTTTGTACCAGCTGCTGTGGCCGTCTGAATGCGAGCTAATCACTTTTGTTCAGTCATATTATCAGTCCAAAGATTTTGCACGATTAAATGGTGGAGAAAAGGATCTTCAATTTACGGTACGACTCCCGTGCAGATGTTTAATTGTGATTTGATTGAAGTGACTCTCGGAAAACAGGCTCTGGTTGTTGGCGGACAGTACGCGACAAATGTCAATTCCTTGCAAAACAGATTCTGGGTTTGCTGCCAAAGTCATTAGTGGATCCTTCAGAGTTTTGGATCTGTGAGGAACAGTGCTTTTTGAAACATCAGATTCATTTACATTTTTACATAACATGTTTATGCACCCATTTGTATCTATTGACTTTGATTCTTTGGTATTTTATTGAGAACAGGAGCCACTGATGAGGTTACTTTAGTTATCTGTGCTGGCAAATACACTCGCCCCTTTTAATTACAGCAATAACAGTAAATAATTGGCAATTACAAACATCTCTTGGGCACAGAAGACTTTACCAAAGCTTTCTGCTCATTAAGAGGGGGATTTATGTGTCTGTTAGCATTCACATCAATACATGTACACACATAACTCTTATTATTATAAGCATAATGGCTGTGTTACTCTCGATTGCAGCACATAATTGCTGCCAACAACCAATGACCGTCAAAATCAGAGTCGAAAGTAAACTTTTTATGAATGAAACTTTAAAACACGTTTGTATGCATGGTACATTGTATATTATTTCCTCATATATTTGTAACAAACGGAAGAACATTGAGGTTCAAGAACTCTTTCCTTCACCACAATAAACCTCAGAACCAGCTAATCCAGAACTGGACCAGTCTGAACTGGTTTTGAGGGCTTTCAAGTTTTGGTTTCAAGTTATCACTGAAACGTCCCACTCCAGAACCAAATGTGGCTTGTTTGTGCAGTGAAGATCCCTTTCAAACTAATTTTCAATGCTCTACTAATTCATCTCTCTTTGTGCCATCTTAAACTATTAATTTCTTTAATTCACACACTCCTCACCTCCATTCTAGTTCATTCATTCCTTTTCTCCTGTCCTCTATTCTTCCTTTACCACCTTGTTTCTCCGCAACCCAGCAGACAGCTTGCTCGCTCTCTCTATTTCCATTCTTGTCATGTCCACAGCTTATAGCGTGAAAAAAGAGGACCAACATAAAATCAGTATTCTCCTCGTGTCTGGTGCAATGTGTGTGTGTAAGAGTACGAGTGTGTGTGTGTGTGTGTGTGTGCTGGAGGGGACTGTTGTTCGCTGTTTAAGAATCCTTGAAAATAGAATTATTTGAGGAATCCCTCTGCAGTCAGCAAATCTTCAGTGTAACACACACGAATCAACATGAAAACACAACAATTCAGCAGTAATACCCACAACATGTTAAAATGAGCTTAAAGGAAGTGTAATTAGTAGCCCCAGATGGGATCTGCAGATGTTTTGCCATTTTCTGTGCTGATTTTGAGATAAAACCTGTGGAACGGAATGGTTCATCCTAAAATGTTGTGAGCATTTAAATACAAATTCTCAAGTGCTAAAAGTCTCTTTGGAAAAGCTCTTTTCCATGCATAAACGTGGACTGAAGCTTTCATGTTTCAAAAAGCTTATAAATGAGCCATAAAAGTCGCCTATGCAGCTATACAATTACAATCAAGCCTTCTGAAGTCATACAAGAGCTTTGTGTGACAAACAGAGCAAAAAAATTGATTTTATTCACTGATAATATTCCTGCTGCCCAACTGTGAACGGATCATTGTGTCAGTGAGTAGAAATTGAGAACCAACTCAGTCTAATTTGTGAATGAATCATTCAGATTTTCTGAAAGATTCTGACTCAAATAAATGATTCATACAGAAATCAGACACTGCTGTGACTGGACCATTAAGTCAGTGGGTTGAAATTGAGAAAAAGATTTGACTCAAAAGAACAAATATTTTACAATTTACAAATCAATAGCTGTGAAATTGAGAATAGATTAACATATTCTGATTTGCAGATTCTGTTTGCAAATTAATAATTCAGACAGGTTTCGCAAATCAACGGGTTCATAGAAAGAGTTGAGTCAAAAGAACGATTAATTTACAAATCACACATCGCTGTCATTGGATCATTAAGTCAGTGAGTTAAAACTGAGAACAGATTTGTGAACTGAATAGTTCACTGAAAAGATCTGCCTCATAGGTCAACTGATTCACAAATCGGAGAGTCACTGTGATTTGATCGGAGATTCAGTAAGTTGAAATTGTGAACAGATCTTTTTGCAAATTAATTATTCAGACAGGTTTTGTGAATCAACCAGTTCACAGAAAGATTCGACTCAAAAGAATGATTCATTTACAAAACAGACATTGCTGTAATTGAATCATTTTTATTTGATTTGTGAACAGATATTTATATAGGTTTTGTTATTTTGAAAGGTTAACGGAAAAGATTTTACTCAAAAGAATGACTTCTTCACAAAACGGATACTGATGTGACAGGATCATTGAGTTTTCATTTAGTTTAAACCGATTTAGCCGTATTTTGGAATAAGTAATTTTGTGAATTAGCCAGTTCATTGAAAAGATTTGACTTAAAAGAATGATTCATTCAAAAACTGGACATGTGGCTATGGCTGCATACTTCTCTACTTTATCGTAGGCAAAAAACTGTGTGTGAAGAGAGTAGTATGTACAAATTAAAACTGCGATCAACTACTTCAGTTGAATAAAGTTGTTATTTTGGTTTTTGCTTTTACGGGTTTGGAACGACATGGGGATAAGTGATTAATGACAACATTTTCATTTTGGGGTGGAGTAACCCTTTAATCCTATTGGTGAATGTGAATCAACTGGTTCATAAAACCAATGATTTATTCACAAATCAGACATCACTGGGACTGGATCCTTGAGTCAGTGAGTTAAAACTGAGAACAGACAGACAGGTTTTATTAATCAACCAGTACATTAAAGAAGATTAGACTCAAAACAATGACTTATTCACAAACTGAACATCTTTACATTCCCTCAAGAACACATCGCTAAAGCAAATCTTTTCAGTTCTCACACAAATCTATCATAAGATTTCAGAAGACTTGAAAATTAGCACATAAGTCTTTTACACATCACCTTTATGGCATACTATTTAATAAAACATGGTATTTTTATGAATGACAGGCACTCCAAGAGCTTTCTGCAAAGTTTAAGTCGGGTCCATTTAGCATTTAGACACCAGCACGACTGTTTTCTGAAGATAAACACATGCATATACACAACGTGCATGTGTTTAGCCATGAAAAAAAACATTTTCTCTGCCATTTTTACAGCTAAGACAGAGAGAGAGAGAGAGAGGTCCTGTATCAGTATCAAGGGCAGTAGACCACTAGTCTGCTTCTTACAGCGGTTCAGATTTTGCAACATAAATCTACACAAACACTCATACACACAGTTGCTTTACACTCTAGTGACCAGCCTGAGCCTGAGGCAAAAACAGTGCACTTAGTGCCGCATAGAGAACTGCAGAATGAAAGAGAGAGAGGACTTACATCTCATGGTCGTACAGGACGTAAATGAAAGTAATGAGCTATATATGCAGTCACACACACACACGGAGTAATACTGTAATAATGGCCTCTTACTGTAATTGCCCAGAGCCCTGTGGGTATTAAAGCACTGTTCGGCCTAATTAAGTCACTTCATTCCACACGTGACCATTTCTGTCTTCTGGCTATCCCAGAATTCACTGGCTTCAAGCGGTACAATACATGTTTGTCCCTTGTCTGTTTTTGCAAGAAGCAAAATGACCTCAGCAACAACACAAATGACGAGGATTCTGGTTGGTTCTTGGTTTCTAGAGACTATTGCAACTGTTTGTTTTTTTTATTTCAAAGGTAATTGCATTTTTCCCCTCACAATTCTGACTTGTTTTCTCACAGTTTCAAGTTCATGACTTACAATTTTTGCAATTATGACTTTATATCCTGCAATTCTGAAAACAAGTAATATAAACTAATAACTGAAAGAAAGTCAGAATTTTACCTTTTTATTTATTTTATTCATTCCATTGCATAAACAAGCTTCCATATTAAGAGAAAAAGAGATATGGAGAAGAAAAAAACATTAATTGTAAAGACAAAACACATCAAGTGAACTATCCCTTTAAACATGCATTTGATTCAGCTAGAAATGAACCAAATTCATTTGTCCCATTGGTGCATGTGAATCATTGCCATTGGTTCTGTGAGAGTAGTGGGGTCAGACTACAGAATAATAAGGCTAATTATATCTCGGAGGACAAATCAAAACTAATCTTGATTCAGCAGGGGACCGAATCATGACTCTGAGGCAATATCCTTAACCTCTGGAACTCTATCAGACAAAAAGGACTTGGGAAATTTTTCTACTCCCCACAGGGTGAAGACATGAAATCCTACTGGTCGCTAGATTGAAGTTGCGAGTTCATATCGGCTGTTGTGACTTCTATTATGTTGCCCTTTAGGTGCAAGCGTCCCTTGAGATCAAGCGGATTTCTGAGATGACAAAGCAGAGATACTGTAACTGAAAACCGCTATTCAGTGAAAAGCAAAGGAACACGCTCTCCCTCTCCTTTTCTGCTGACTGAATGAATTGAACTGATTGACCTCTGCAATAGAGACAGAAAGAGAATGAGTCTGCATGTGCTGCATATATATATATGTGTGTGTGTGTGTGTGTATAAAGTAATACTATTATTCAGCAAGGACACATCAAATTTATGGTAAAGTGATAGACCTTGCATAAATGTTACAAAAGTAAATGCGGTTCTTTTATTAAACTTTCTATTCATCAAATAATACTGAAAAAAGGTAGCACAGTTTCCACAAAAATATTAAGCAGCTGTTTGCAACGTTGATAACAATAAGAAATGTTTGTGAGCAGCAAATCAGCACATTAGAATGATTTCTGAAGGATCATGTGACACTGAAGACTGGAGTAATGATGCTGAAAATTCAGCTTTGTCATCATAGGAATAAATTACATTTTAAAATAGAAAACCGGCATTTTAAATTGTAATAATATCCAACAATGTTTCTGTTTTTACTGTATTTTTGATCAAATAAATGCAGCCTTGGAGAGCATAAAAGCCTTCTTTCAAAAAATTACAAATTCTCCAGAGCTCAGCTGCTTTTCAAGGAATGTGCACAAATTTAGGGCATATCACCGTGTATTTAAGAACATCCAGAAGCTAAATAAAGAAGAGCGCAAAAAACAGGATAAGACAGAGTGAGTCCGTTTTAGACTGGTTTCCCAGTGGACCTCTGCCACAGAGCTGACCTCATTTAGGAGGTCAGGGACTGGTTAATTGAAGGTGTGACTCCTGGTGCAACACAGTGACCTCAACGTCAGTCTAAAGTTAGACTTTTCCCTCGCAAAAAATACTCACCTTAAAATGCTACAAAGTGCTTAGAATAGATCAGTCGCACGCATTTGGCTCAGCTTTGCCAAGATACCAAAGTCTGCAATCAGAAGAGATTTCAGTAAACAAAAGCTCTATAGAAGTATCATAAAAGGGAGTCTTCTGAGGCTACATGATAGATTTGCATAAGAAACAAATGATTAAATGTACAAATGCTGAAACCTAAGAGAATAAGGCAAAAACAAGAAGGCTAGGGATACAGCATACATTCCCACGTTCAGACATCTGCTTTTTCCACAGATGTATAAATTAGTGCCACACTCTTATGCAGAATACTGTATTTACACACTGCCATACCAAAGAATGACTTATTAACAGAAACCCTCTCATGTTTATCTGTCCTGCGCTGATATTAACAGGCCAGCTAATGGGTCTGCGTGTCTGTCCATTAGCACGCGGCTCAATTCTGAGTGGATAATTAGCAGGTTTTTTAGCATTATGGATAAAATCCAAATCAGATAAACACAAAAACACACGTATACGAAAGGCTTAGCATCCAACACACATATTAATTTCGAACACTGCTGACACCCACACAATGTCGCTGACAAGGACACAAACAAGAGAGCCGGATTTGTTTCTTCGTAATGGTGACTGATCCATCATAAACACATAACCAGATTACAATGAACCCAACTGAAGGCCTGTGAGATGTGATCAGAGGGATATCAATACTGATAAAGCACCACAAAAAAAAAAATATTACAATGAAAACAAAAATCAGAAAAATCTAGCATCTAAAATCTATCGGGACTATATATACACATTCATTTCATAATGTTCGTGAAACATGCAGATGGTTGCTCTGAGCACAACGGATATCAGATGAAGTGAGTCGTACTGTTTTTATCCACTTTTAACTTTAATATTTTCAATTATAGCAGCACATCTCTCTGGCATAGTGTCAATACATTTCCTGAGAACTTCAACACTAAAGTTATCCAATGCCTTCTGCAACTCAAGCCAAAGGCTTTTCTTTGCATGTAGATCTGCACAGTTTATTTTCCAACTCGCCCCAAATTTGCTCGATGGGGTTGAGGTCCGGACTTTGAGGGGGCCAGTCCATCATTTTCAGTGTTCCAGCAGATTCCAGAAGTAATATGATTATTACCTTCTTAATATCAGTATATATGTATACACACACTTTTTGTATAAGTGTATTTTGAGTCTTTCATGAATACAAATTTTAAAAGAACAGCATTTATATGAATTTTTTTTTTAGCTCTATTTCAAGTCTTTACTGTCACTCTTTATGTAATTAATGCATCCTTGCCGAGTAAAATTATTCATTTCTTACACGCATATAGTTTTGGAAATGTACTTGCAACATTTAAAATGAGACTTTTTTTTCAGACAAAATAGTATAAATTGTATCAATCTCAATAATATTAATTAAATATTTTTATATAATTATTTATTGGTTATCAACCATAACACAAACATAATTATAACCTTATCAATACTGGAAAATAAGTCCAACCCCAATCATGATCCATCCTTAATGGGAACCTCATAAATTAAAATCACAAGTAAAACTAGACTGAAATCAAATCCATTAGTAGCCTATGTACTGCAGTGGTCTGCTGTAGCGCTAAGAGCAGAGGCAGTTATCAGACCGCTTGACCTTGAATGAGCATGTGATCAGGCGTAAATGGTTAAAGGGAATCTAAACCTGAATTTGTGGGAAATCTAGGGGTTCTGACAGCTCAAATATTGAGTTATGACTCAGAATCAGCCTCCTGCTTTGTGAATGTGACTGGAAGCAGAAAGCTGTGACGCTCTTCTGTATGAGCAGCTGTTCAATAAATGTGCTTCTGTATGTGTGTGCATTCAAACAGATGTGTACGTGCAGTCACTAACATTAAAGGAATATGACTTACTTTCTCCCGTGGAATACAAAGGTGAAAGTTTTTGAAACCATTTTATACAGCAGAAGACTGAAAAACAGACCACTTCGGTCATTTCATGATCATTTTCACCTCTGTTGACTTGAAGCCTTGAAATATAATTCAATTTTTATGATGGTGTCCTTTAATGTTATTATAAATAAATAAATAATAACAAATTATTTTTGTCATGTGGGTCTAAAATGACATGAATGTGAGTAAACAACGCATATCTGCACCATATCCTCCAAATCACAAGTCACTTCAGCTTTAATTAGTATGCACATGTAGTTCTGATGAGACATCGGCCGTAATTGCTTTGATCGTTTTACGTGAGGCCTCTAATGCGGGGCTGAAATAACGCAGACCTCACAAAGTCTTGAATCAATTAATCTATCATTTCAAGACTGTCACAACAGTACAGCGCATTAATTAATCTCCAGAAAAGCCTCAATGAATGATGTGTGTGTGTGTGTGTGTGTGTGAGAAAGAGAGAGAGAGAGAAAGATAGATAGATAGATAGATAGATAGATAGATAGATAGATAGATAGATAGATAGACAAAAACAGATCGTGAGAAATAGGTGGCTGTTGAGTTTCATCTAAAAGCTGCCCACGTACGAGAGAAATTCAAACATACACACACCATCCCACACACACCAACATTGCATTCTCTATCTGCCAATACTCAATTAGTGTCAGCTGTCCAATCTCGACGGCTCTCACATCCAAAAACACACACATACGCAAATACACACTGTCTATCTGTTCATCCAAGATTGTATGAGCAAATTCAAAGAAACACCAGAAAATGTGTCATATTCTTTGTTTAAATCTTCTATAATGGCAAATGTTCAAGTCTCCTAACTAGGGATAGCTCAACCGAAAATGATAAGTCTGTCATTAATGAATCATCCTCATGTCATTCCAGACCTTCGTTCATCTTCTGAACACAAATTAAGGTATTTTTAATGAAATCCGAGAGCTTTCTGATCCTCCATAGACAGCAACTGAAACGTGCAAGGCCCAGAAAGGTAGTAAAGACATCATTAAAATAGTCTATGTGACATCAGTGGTTCAACCTTAAATTTATGAAGCTCTCGTGAACATGCGTTGACACAGAAGAGAAGAAAATGTTGAAAAAAAAGGAGTTATGTTCGTTTTCTTTGCACACAAAAAGTATTCTCGTAGCTTCATAACATTACAGTTGAACCACTGATGTCACATGGACTATTTTAACAATGTCCTTACTACCTTTCTTGGTCTTGAACATGTCAGTTGTGTTGCTGTCTATGGATGATCAGAAAGCTCTCGGATTTCATTCAAAATATCTTAATTTGTGTTCTGAAGATGAATGAAGGTCTTACGAGTAATTCATGACAGAATTCTCATTTTTGGTGAACTGTCTCTTTAATTTGAGACTTTAAGTAGACTTTAACTCTCCCAAACTTCTTTAAGAAAGTCATGAATACATTAATTATATCATTTCAAAATGTAAACTATATTATCAGCAATCTCTTATCTGTAATATAATGCATAAAGTTATGAATATTATAAACATCAACATCAAGATTGTCAGAAAAGCTGCTTTGAAACTATGTGAATTGTAGAAAGAGATATATAAATTAATTTGACTTGACTTGTTTGGTGGACCATTGGTAGATAAGGGGAGCGTTTCAAAAACAGTGAAACACAATCACTGGTTCTGTCAACTGATATGCACCAGTCATACGATGGCTGGTGCTTTATTTGTCATTTTATGTTTTGGAAGGGAGCTCAGAAGGACTTTTGTGGGCTCCAGAACAGTTCTTTATCAGTCTGTGTGGCATTGTCACCAAAAAAGTGTGGACTCACAGATGGACCGCACCTCTGGGACAGAATCGTTCCATTTGGTGCCACTAGCGGTGCAAAAATTAAACATTTCACCTTTAAATCAAGATGACAGCATGCAGGAAACACACCAGAGAATATAAATGAAAAGAAAGACTAGTTCAAGGAACCACACGGTTTAAACTGGTAATCTCTGGTGGACGGTTAATCCAGTCAAAAGGGTTAAATGACCAAAAATGTGCAAGAGACTGAGCATGTGTGACTGATTTGGTCCATTAACCAGAGCAGCCAGCCTGCAGGAGTAATGCATCTTTTACTCACACACTCACAGACACACACTCATGCAGACTTTGTGCCATCACTGCAGAATGGCTGTAATCTTTTTGCTATGCTATCCTTTTAGCTAATACGCGCTAACCCCATTCCAGCAGTCCCCGAACACCCGGACAGCGTGCCTCAGAGAGTATCTGAACCCAAAGACATGTTACTGCACCAGGACCGGAGCAGCACTAATGCAGCCAAGCTCTTCTCCTCATCCTGTGTCATTTATGTGAGTCCGTAACTCTCTTTCTGTGCTAGTTCAATCTTCAGATTGTGCAATTACAACATCTGGGCTATAAGAAAAGGTGTATATGGAGGTTTTGCTTACATTGTGACCACAAGGATGATAAAACCTGGTACCACCAACATTGCGGGGACAGTCGCCTTAATAAAAGGACTATATAATGCCTTGTAGAACATCTCAATATAATAACAAGGTTTCTGTAAGGGTCATGTTTAGACTTACTAAAATTACCTCAATACAAAACAACAGAAGTCAATGAAAAGTCCTTGAGTGTATGCTGAGAGATGAAAAAAAAAGTGACAAAGGTAAATCAACTTGATGCAGATGATATATTATTTGTCACAATATCGTTTCTCTCAGTACGTTTATAGTAGGATCAGCGTCAGTTTATGAATGAGATCAATATGCATTTAGAGAACCGAACTAAATAGCAACGACACTCCAATATCAGAGATGGACAGACATAATTACAGAAAGACAAACAGACAGAGAGATAAATAGACAGTTGGATAGATAAAAAGACAGAATAATAGACAGATAGAATGACTGATATACAGAATAACAGAAAGACAGATCTATAGACAGAATGAAAGAACAATAGAACGGTAGATAGAACGATAGAACGACAGAACAATAGATAGATAGATAGATAGATAGATAGATAGATAGATAGATAGATAGATAGATAGATAGATAGATAGATAGATAGATAGATAGATAGATAGATAGATAGATAGATAGATAGATAGATAGATAGAGTGCTCTATGCCACATTGCCTTCATCACTGCGGCGAAGTTTAAATCACTTTTTAATGAGCGATTCATCAAGTTCATCTCAATGTGTCTTCATAAAACTCTCTGCCACTCTTTTATCATTTTAGAGTCCCATTTTCACTAGATTTGATCTATTACATTTTTCAGGAATGCTGTACAAGCTCTCTCATCACACACACACACACACACACAGTGCGGAGCGCTGGCAGAGCTCAGCTGTGCTTTGTGAATGGGATATTACATGAAGATGATTTTGTAGCCACAATGTCTTTGATATGAGATGACCACCTCTTTCTGTCTTTCTACATCCTCTAACTATTTTAATCTTCCTCGTACTTGATAATTGATTTTTTCTCCCAGTTTTCATTGTACTTTCTCTCTCACTTCCTTTACGGCTCTCGCACTTGTTCTCCTTCCTGTCTCCATCCCATCAAACAGTTCCCTGTTTTATCATCACATAACTCTTCCCTGTGTGGTAGCAGAGCATTCCTGGAGTCTTACCCGCTGTAGAGTGAGCTGGAGTCCCGGGTTCAGCTGGAGGTTCAGGTCTGCAGAGGAACGAGACCGGCAACGCACAGACAGACAGCAAACCGAACTGGAGCTTGAGTACACCAAAAAGAGAGAGAGAGGGAGAGAGAGAGATAGACAGAGAGGGAAAAAGAGAGAGACAGAACAGGACAGAGACGGAACACTGACTAGTTGGAGGTGAGATGAAGGGGAGAGAGAGAGTGTGAGAGGAAGATAAACGGACAGAGAGAGAGAGAAAGTGAGGGAGAAACAGACAGAGAGAAGAGGAGGGGCGTAAATCGGAAAGGAGGGACCGTGCGATGCCGTAAGAAAAGCAATGAGAATCAGTGAATGAATGAAGGACCGACTCAATGAATGAATGACAGAATAATAAAACGACCAATTAAACGACCAAATTACCTAATGAAGGAATGAACAAATGACCGAATAATAGACTCGAATAAACAAATCAATGAAAGAATGAACAAATGACTTAATGAATGAATGAATGAGTGAACAAGGTGAACAATGGACAAATTACTAATAAATGATTAGTAATTTATTAATGAATCACCAAATAAGATTTTGATCGTCCAATGAATTTCAAAAGATTGACAAAATGAATATGGTACAGAAACGACAAATGAATTCATTAACAAATAACTGTATTAATTAATGTGTGAATTAATTAATGCTCCACTGAACAAACAATTTAATATCTGAATAAATGAACAAACAAGTTAAAACAAAATATGATCAGATCGATCTAAAAGCAAAAGAACTTCTGTAAAGTCCCTTAAAGCGATAGTTCACCAAAAAAATAAAACTGTCATTATTTACTCTCCAAGTTGTCCAAGTCCAAGTTGTTTGGACCCTAACATTATGATTTTTGGATGAACTATCAAGTGTCCTGCATGTTTTTTTTTCCTTATTAAAATACCATAGTAACTTTGAATGTGTCTCCTACAGAGTTTCGGAAGAGATCTAACAGTGCCTCAAACTTCCGCAATCAAATGTCAAAGATTTCAAACTTAACTCTTCTAATTATTTCGAGATTAAATGATATACTGTATGAGCACCATGCTATCCACATTCATCTAATAACTCTTTACTTTGTTTCTAAACTTACTTCTCCTAAGGAATTTTAAGAGGAAAATGTAATACCTAAATGAGAGGCAACTGAAATTTGAAATCTCCTGAGATATGAAAGAACAATCCAGAAGGCTCTGAGCAAACCCCGAAGGAAAATTATTTTTTGAGGAGGTGATGAAACACAAGGATTAATAAACCAACTTGCACAAAAAAAAAGACAAAAAGTCGCTGAGTGTAGAAGAATGACTAGTAAACACGAGGGACGAATCCCCAGGAGGGGTACAGGGAGCAGCAAATGATTCCAAATCATAATAGGATGACCCAAAGGCACAAACACAATTATCTAAATTGTATAACGCATAAACAAGAAGCTGAATGTGTGAGAGAATTTCAGGCAGAAATAAATGTAATTTGTCTTCAAGCATGTATATTGTGCCTGTTGCTGCCCGTCACAGTCCAGCAAATGTGCTCCAATGAGCCATACATCACTACATCTGTTTATATCAAAGTGGCAGCGGTGTCTGCATTCAAGAAATAATTCACCCACAATTGAAAATTCTATCATCATTTACTATGTTGTCCCAAACCTGGACAACTTTCTTTTTTCCATGTAAAACATAAGAGGAAATTCTGAATAATGTTGTGCGTAGCTCTTTTCCAAACACTGAAGGATACAGTGACCGTCAGGCTACCAAACAACAACAACAATAAAATCCTCTTAAAAGCACCATAGAAATAGTCCATATGACTTGTGCACTAAATTTCACGTCTTCTGAAGCCATATGATACATTTATGTGAGGAACTGCTCAGACTTGAATGAGAGTTCAAACATCTGATATTAACATCACAGTAATCCACATGGCTCCAATTCATCTTGTGAAGTGAAAAGCTGCATGTTTGTAATACATTATTATACTATTTTAACTTTAAACTGTCACTCCTCAAAATACCAATCCATATACCATAATGCATAATAACATTTCCTTAAGTGAAAAAGTCCATCCCTGCTGTTAAAATCCACCAGCATATTTGTTTAGAGCTGTTTGGACTGGTTTCGCTTGAAAAGGTGTTTGATCTGTGCATATTTCTCCTCTTATTCAAACGAGACAACGTTTTCATTGGATAAAGCAATATTATTGATAGATGACTTGGTTTGAAGTTAAAAACATTTTATGATGGATTTGCTTCTTGAATACACACAGATTTTCACAAATTTCAAAAATGTTAATCGATGGACTGGAGTGGTGTGTATTACTTGCGGATTATTTTTATCAGCTGTTTGTACTCTCGATCTGACGGCACCCATTCACTGCAGAGGATCCACTGGTGAGC
The DNA here is from genome assembly GCF_012432095.1 of Onychostoma macrolepis. Lineage (NCBI taxonomy): Eukaryota > Metazoa > Chordata > Actinopteri > Cypriniformes > Cyprinidae > Onychostoma > Onychostoma macrolepis. The sequence continues at coordinate 43,881,196 of NC_081157.1, read as the reverse complement.
AAATGCTATATTTCTCCAAATCAGTTCCATTGACGAAACAAACTTATCTGCATTTTTATTTTTATTAATATTTGGATGCTAAACAATTATCCATGATGTAAACAAAGCTACTTCACACTTGTGTTCCAATATCCACGTAAAACATCAGCCTTCATATGCACAAAAACATTTGTTTGGGCGCTGCACGCTGATTTTACAGCGGACCTTTTAAATTGAGCAGTGTAACTTTTATGCTCGGTAGAATCAATTTTAGTTTGATTAATGGCTGAAATGTCAAGTTAGCAAAGCTGAAAAGCAGAGGCGGACAAACTACACAACTTCCTTACTTGAGAGAAAGTACAGATACCACTGGTCAAATACTACTCCACTACAAGTGAAAGTTGTAAAGACAGATTTTTACTTAAGTAAAAGTACGGAAGTACATGTTTTTAAAAGTACTTAAGTATCAAAAGTAAAAAGTAAATGCATTGTTTTATTGTCGCATTGTTGTATACTTACAATACCTTATGCCACTAATGCAACCTACTGAATACACTGATTAGCTTGTATTATCTTTGGAATTAAGAGCTTTTATGTTACCAAACCTATAGAAATGGAACAACTGAATGAAGAAAATCTTTTTTTTTTTTTAACACTCCTACAACTACATTGAACTATATTGAACTCATTTTAATACTTGTTTAAAAGTTACAAAGTTATTTTTTCAAAGAGATATTGAAGTCTATGATATGGTTCATTTTAGGCAACAAAGCAAACATTGAAAAGAAAACAAACCTTTAGTCTCTTCAGAAAACTGGAACATACTCTCTCAGTATGGCCATGGGTGTGCAGGTTGCACCAAATAACCATCTTTTTTAATTTTGCCATCAACTGATCAGTGTTCATAAAATGCTCAGAAATCAGTGAACTTCACAACATGTGGCTAGGTTTGGGTATTGTTTGAATTTTATCCACTTTGATTCTGATTCTGCTAATTGATTTCAGTTCTTATTGATTCCCAGTTTAGATTCCAAAGTTTTCATTTAGCCTAATTTTTGATCATTTGTTTGCACAAAAATAAAAATAAAATAATAATAATAATAATAATAATAATAATAATATATGTATTTATGTCCAGTGTTTTGACAATAAAATAATGTTCAGATTTATATACTTCCCTGACCAGTTTTTAGCAGCAATTTACCAGTAGGCCTAAGTTATATATATATATATATATATATATATATTTTACTGCAAATACCATAGTTATGGTTACTATAGTAAAAACATGGTTAATTTTCCAAAGGGCTTTAATGAGTTAACACATGCCTTTGTAGAGCGCTTTTAGCTGTGCAGTAGCGCAGACATTTACATTAGTTTAGTGGGGTTATTAGTCCTGAGGTTGCCAGATTTGCGTAAAAAAATCAGCCAAATGTCAATTCAAAGCTAGGCGGAAAACTGCAGGCTTAGAAATACTGTAACACTTGGCAACACAGGAAGGTCCTGGCAGATCGCAGGCCGGATTTTTTGCAGAAAAAAAGTGTTCAGTGAATCTGAAAATGCACAAACTGTAAAAACTGCTAAATATAACGACTTTGTACTTGGGGACCTTGATATAAATGTAGTTGAGTAAAAAGTAAGATATCTGTCTTTCAAATGTATTGAAGTTAAAGTCGCAAGTTTCCAGAAAAAAATAATACTCAAGTAAAGTACAGATACGCAAAAAGTGTACTTAAGTACAATACTCAAGTAAATTTACTTCGTTACTGTCCACCTCTGCTGAAAAGCGGGATGTGCCTGCGCGATCATTTAAATTTCATAAAATAAAGATATAAAGAAAACAAATAAAATTACGGTGACGCATTGCTGCCACACACATATTATTTTTTCCACTCAATTATGTCGTAATAACGAGATCTTATGTCGTTAAAACGACATCTTTTCTCGTTTTAACGACATCTTTTCTCGTAATAACGAGATGTTTTCTCGTAAAAACGACATCTTTTCTCGTAATAACGAGATGTTTTCTCGTTAAAACGACATCTTTTCTCGTAAAAACGAGATGTTATGTCGTTAAAACGACATAATTATCTCGTTAAAACGACATCTTTTCTCGTAATAACGAGATGTTTTCTCGTTAAAACGACATCTTTTCTCGTTAAAACGACATATTTCTTTCTCATAATAACAACATATGTCATAAATATTTTCCCGTTATAATAGATGGTAGCCTGCATTATGTGAGCAAGCTGATTGTCCGTGCTACTGTCCTGACATATAATCTGCACGCTGCTGAAGTTATGAAATACACTGTTTTAAATGTATTTTAATGTAATGGTTTTAATTTGTAGCAGCATGTTTATTAGGATTAATCTCCAATCTGTCTACAATATAGTCAATAACTACACTCAGACCCATGACTCATTTAGGCTATATGATCAGATCAAAACAGCCATTTTGAATATCCACTCCGGGCTTGGAATATTTCTTTATTTGAATGACTGAAGTTTGATTTAACAACAAATCGAAATACGAACAAAAAGAAATAAAAGACATTTTCTAATAGGCTAATAATAATAATAATAATAATAATAATAATAATTCAATTATTATTATTATTTCGTTCTGTTTGGCAAACGGAAAGCTTTTCGTATTTTTGTTCCTGGGTTAAAAAGAGCTTATGCTATAGGCTATTTGTGCATGGGCCAGCCTAAAAACGCCACTTTTCAGAGTTCATCTGATGTACCGCTCTGCAAATTAGTCACAATAACGTTTCTTCACACTGTCTGGCTGTTTTATAGGCTATATTTCTTGCAAATATACGTTTCATATAAAGCACAGTAGGCTATACTGCTCTTCTTGGTTCGGCGCCAGCGCGATTAGCTAAGTTGTGATAATAGAGGAAAGAAATATAAATGTCTCCTTTATTTTCTATACTTCTACAATAACAACAAAACTTTACAAATTGCTTTTGTAAAATAACAGGGTGCGCTTTCTGGCGCACCTATGTCTAAAGGTCTAAATAAAAAAAAATAGAAAACAAATTTGTGTTTATTTAATTCCTATAGCCTAAATCCAACAAGAGGTTCTGTACAATCTTTCCCGTCTGAGCTCATCTGTACTATTGTGCTCACACACCCAGGCGCAGCGCAGCCTATTCCTTCAGTAGCCAATTGCCATGTGTCCACCAAGTTTTAGCCGAGACTGGCATATTTTTTCAATTGTTCTAAATGGGAGCGCCTCGTTTTTTAAAACGCCAGCAGCGTGCCAAGCGCTGAGCGTCTTTTTCGCGCTGAGAGTTCGGGCGTGTTTTTCTCGGCGCCTTGAGTTGAAGAATGTTCAAATTTGGATTAAATGCTGCGCTCATCACTCTCACTTTCTAGTCAGTCAACCAATCAGAGTGGAGGAGGGGCGGGACTACCGACTGTACTAAGGCTGAACAACAAGAGAAGTTAATATTGCTTGTCTCCGAGTGTTTATTTCTTTAATAGATCGAATTGCAGGACTACCATAATAGTGTTATGAAATATAATGTTTGGAGAAATATATTATATATATTATTTCTTTTTGTTCGTATTTCGATTTGTTGTTAAATCAAACTTCAGTCATTCAAATAAAGAAATATTCCAAGCCCGGAGTGGATATTCAAAAATGGCTGTTTTGATCTGATCATATAGCCTAAATGAGTCATGGGTCTGAGTGTAGTTATTGGATAGCACTATATTGTAGACAGATTGGAGATTAATCCTAATAAACATGCCGCTACAAATTAAAACCATTACATTAAAATACATTTAAAACAGTGTATTTCATAACTTCAGCAGCGTGCAGATTATATGTCAGGACAGTAGCACGGACAATCAGCTTGCTCACATAATGCAGGCTACCATCTATTATAACGGGAAAATATTTATGACATAATATGTCGTTATTATGAGAAAGAAATATGTCGTTTTAACGAGAAAAGATGTCGTTTTAACGAGAAAACATCTCGTTATTACGAGAAAAGATGTCGTTTTAACGAGATAATTATGTCGTTTTAACGAGAAAACATCTCGTTATTACGAGAAAAGATGTCGTTTTAACGAGAAAACATCTCGTTATTACGAGAAAAGATGTCGTTTTTACGAGAAAACATCTCGTTATTACGAGAAAAGATGTCGTTTTAACGAGATAATTATGTCGTTTTAACGACATAACATCTCGTTTTTACGAGAAAATATGTCGTTTTAATGAGAAAACATCTCGTTATTACGAGAAAAGATGTCGTTAAAACGAGAAAAGATGTCGTTTTAACGACATAAGATCTCGTTATTACGACATAATTGAGTGGAAAAAATAATATGTGTGTGGCAGCAATGCGTCACCGTATAAAATGCACTAAGAGTGTCAAAAATACGAAAGTGGCCTATTTGTCGCACAGTTTGTTTGTTTTTTCTTTTGTTAATCTGTTAATTATTTAATATAAATAGTTTCGTGTAGCTGTATTTATTTTATTCCTTTTCTGTTTTTCTCCAGATGTGTGCACCTTCATGGTCTGTTGATTATGCTTTATGTTGATTATGTACTTGCGTACACGAGCTGAGACCCGAGGTGAGATTTGATCGTAGCCACCGCTCATCATCCATATTGATAAATTCCAAGTTTTGTGTCGAAACGACCATACGCCCAATTTTCTGTCGTACGTTAGTTTCGTAAATGAGCCCCAATGTCTTTTACATTTATTCTCTGAATAATAAGCAGCTTTTATGCAAAAATGATTTGAATATGTGCAAACAGCGGAGGGGACAACAAACAGAGCAGAGGTGAACTTGAGAGCAGCATATAGGCCTTACAGACTCCTTGAAACACTTAAAATGTATGTGAAGTGAGTGACACAATCAGCGAGTGCCTCAACCGATCACAGGCAACATTTGCTTTTTTCTTCAGTATTTTTGGCCATTTATTCTTGAGTAGAATGATTTGTGCTGGGTTACTGAGCTTCTTTGTTGTTTATAAAAGTAAGCTTTTAGGCTGACAGCCAACACAGCTCCCAGATCAGTTAAACACTAATGACGTTCAATATCACATCAACCTGTTCTGCAATCAACCTTCAACCCACATCACAAATTTATACAAAACACAGTTAAAGTTTACCTTAGCTGTTTGGTAATACAATGACTGATCAGTGAATCTCAAAATTTACACACACAGGTTTGGCTAATAGAACGCACGAATATATTACTCAGCTGGCATTACATGACAAGAAACCAACTCATCAGAAAACCTGATCTGGTGTAAAGAGTTTCAGATGTGCAGACTCCATGTAAGGGATGTGTGCAGCCCTTTCTTCTTGAATGATCCAGGAGAAAGCTGACAGATTTACCAGAATAGCCTAGTAAAGCTCACTTCCACCTTTCCCCAGTTTGCTTTGGGATCCAGAAGGGAATTCGTTCATTTAATGCGCATTAAACTGATCCCTAAATCCATTTAGACATGGAATAAAAGAGCAAATCATAATGAGCTCATCTCTTATCCAGCTCTCCACAAAACACTTCACCAGCATCTCCAGCAAACAACCACTAGGGGCAGTTCAAAGCCTTCAACACATTTACTGCATATGGAAATAAACTGCATGGAAGCTCACTTTCAGGGAACAATCATCAGGAAACATAACGTAGAGAAATCCTGCAACAATCTTGCCTCATTTCAGTTAAGTGTTAAGCACAGTTGAAATATTCCCAGTGATGTAAAGATTAATAATTAAATGGATAGAGTCTCGCTATCCTGAGAAGACCTTTTACCAACAAACCAGGGAACAAATGCATTGCTCTGTTAATGTGTGAGAAAATTAAGTCAATATTTCATGAACAAAGCCCTAAACTTCAGCACTTAACTCATACCTCTTGGGGTCATCTTTTATGACCAGTATAAAAAAAGGCCCCAGGTTTCTAGACAAATCTGTGGTACTTGTCTTCTTTTTTGTTTCCAGCCCATCAAACAGCTCATCCCTGGGAGTTTTACACACTGAAGATTGAACTGAAGTCCTGGGTTCAACCGGAGGCTCAGGTCTGAAAAGGAAGTAGACTAGCAACGCACAGACAGACAGCAAACCAAACTCATAACACCTTAGCACCACACAGGATCGTGGCGGTGAGTTCTGCACGACACACTTTTTCTTTTTTTTTTAAATCCGGTTTTATACAAAACAGAGAATCAGGACTAGTGATCATGTTTTTGTGAATTATAAAATCACTGCATTAGAATTTCAAGGTCTTCAAGCAGCTCACTGGGATGAATATCAAAGCACTGAGAGGATGCGGTATCCTTTGGACATCCCATGGGAATTGTAGTCCATTCCAGCCTGCTGAAGAGTCAATTGTGCAGCTCTAGCATGAAGGACAAAGGCTACATAATTCCCTCTAAATCACACACACACACTAACGCTCTCAGTGCAACATCACAGACTGTGGCTTAAGCTTCTGAAGAACAGGAAAGGACACACTTACACCACGTTAGACCTCCATCAGCATTAATTGCTCAAAAAAATGGCTCTGGAATAGGACACCGTGTCCTAACTACATGCGACACAACAAGATTCCAGTGACAAGCAATTTGGGTGTCCACACTAGACGCGGCACGACAGAATCAATCAAATATCACAGCCAATCAGAAGCATATGGGCGGGCTCTATCTGGAAGTGCACTGCACTTGCAACGAAATGGATAAAACGAAATTTGGCGTTTCCCCGTTGTGGCTAGTTAGGACAAAACCTCTGATAAACATGGAAAAGATATCTTTTATCTTGTGTTACAGCGTTGCACCGTGTGTAGTTAGGACACAGCGTAAGAGCTGCGTATGACTACAGGAGAGCTTTAAAGGAAACCTATTATGTAAAATCCACTTTTACATGTTGTTTGGACATATGTGTGTGTTGGCAGTGTGTGAACACAAAAATCCACCCAACTCCTTATTTTTTATTCCCCATTAACCCAAATCAGTCTCATTAGGCAAGCGGTTTTGATTCTCAAAGCAATGCAATGTCACTTTGTTTAGGCCCCCGCCCACAGCCGTTGACTGACGGTCCTGCATTACTGTAGTTTTCGCCATCAGCGAGCTGTATTTGTATGCTTTCCTCCATTTTTCTCTGTGCTCGAGCAGCTGTAATGTCAACAATGTCTCGTACGCAATCCCGGTGTTCTGTGTTTGGATGAACATAACTATACCGGATGCATCAGTTGTCGTGTCGCACCACGCCGCAACAGGTTCTATTGTATTTTGTTACATCGCACCGCACCGCTTGCATCCAGTGTAAGAGTCTTCATTTTCTCACAACATCTGAGCCACTGAGGACGCAGTGGATCACTTTTATTTTTGAAGGTAATGTGCCTCAAAATCTACCTAAATACATTTATGTCTGCGCAAATCATTTCACGGCAGACTGCTTTGTGAATGTCATGTCGTTATAGTGCTTAGCTAACGTTTTATCGTATTTGTGTGAGTATATTATCGAAGTATTTGAAATGATCAGTGCTGCGCTGTCTGGCGCTAGCAAACATGTCCTCCCTGTGCTGTTCAGTCAGTCGCACGGCTCAGTCCATTGAACCGCGCCAATGACAGGTCAACGCAGCACAAGCTCTGTAAAATTGTGCTGTTTCGTCCCATGCTTTTTCGGTGTGTTTGGCTTCCCATATGTACGGGTGAATGCTCTCAGTCATGTTGCTTCTACCAGTTGTTTATTGCAGTAGGTATGCAACCCAGAGACGTATATGCTACACCCTCTTCTGGAGACGTGGCGGAATATGCAGCTCATTTGCATTTAAAGTGAAACACACCAAAACAGCTTTTTTTACTCACGCCCCCAAAATTGACATTTTCAAGATGTTATAATAAGTGATCTGTGGGGTATATTGAGCTGAAACTTCACAAACACATTTTGGGGACACCCAAGACCAATGTTACATCTCGTAAAAAGAGGCATAATAGGTGCCCTTTAGAGCATAAAACAAATGGGTAAGAAAAAAGTCCCAAATGTCCTGAATGAGAAAACAACTTCTCCAAACCAGGAGAATGTGCTAATACTACAATACAGAACTTACAGCCAGACAGTCTGCCTCAGCTGGGCTGACAGGAAGTAGAGTCACTTCTGAAAGCATTACATCATATAGAAATTGCAACTTCTAAGGAACTTCTTACTACCAAGAGACTGACGGGAAACAACTGCGTCTGTTCGCTTGCATTATAAGGAGGCGTTCTGTTCAAGAATAAGAAACATGAGTTTTCACACAGAACACCTTCATTAGTAATCTGAGGTTAAAATATTAACAGATACTGTATGTCAAGGAAAAAACTCTAGGTGGCACTACAGGGGCAAACTTTCATATACTAATCACATTCGATCAGCTTCAATTCACTTATGATGAGAGGGGTCAGAGTTTGTCTTGTTAACACAAGGACATCTACAATATCTGGAAAAAGCTGTTAGCATTCAAATGAAATGTATCTTTAATATCCACAATGCCCAGTTGCTTTAAGGGCTCTTCTTGTTTGATATTTTCACATAGTTTGATACTGTTGGCATTGTTACTGAAGAGCTTTCTTATATTATTATACACCTCAAGGTATCCTAAAACAACACACTAAATCACATTACACCACATAAATTGTTGATTTAATTTAAACCCTCGATTTACGTGGTGTAGAATACTTTAGTGTGTTGTTTTAGTGTTCGGTCCACAAACAACACAAAATTACTCCAAAAACAGTTCCTGTAAAACACCTAACAGGAAGTGAAAGTAATTTTGGGCCACACAACCATCCTACCTGTCCATAATGAGTCACCGTCAGAGTAGCACAACTTGAAATAAACTATATGAAAACAAACTAAAAGGTTTAACAGTGGAAAAAGAGGTCCTGAGAAAAGTTAAAATAAGGAAGTTCTAACTTTATTGTGGCTTTTGAGTTTACACTGAAAAAAGACGCAACACTCGTCACCAGGAAGTTGTGTTAAGAACTCTAGAGAACGCAAACTTTCTAGAGAACTGTTTGAGAGAATCATGCAAGGCTCTGAGGGAGAAAGGTAATTACAGGGCACGGAGTTTAACAAGGTGATCTTGGAAAAAGAAGGATGAGAGGCCAGTAAGAGGCAGTTCTACTCTAGGGCACATGACTTTGAGACATTTTCTTCTGAATTGAGTCACAGATTAAAAAAATTCTCCGCTGACGTGTAGTGTTAGCAGCTAAATGACTAAAAAGTGTTATAAATGTCTAGATGGCAAGACCCTGTGAATGAAAGACAATGGTTTTCTTGCTAAACTGCAATGGGAACTCAATATACAAACAATACATTCAAATGCTTGCATCCTACACATGCTCAAAGAAGGATAAAGGGGTTTTGATCATTTTATCAGTCTAAAAAAACAAAACACTCACAAAAGCAACCGAAGCGAAAAGGTGTGAAATTCAACTGAGTCGAACGAACATCAAATTAGAAACAGGGGAATCCAGATATCAGTCATGTGTGAATATGCAAACTTTCACACACATCTGAGAAGGTAAAACTGCTCTGCAAATGAATACAATCCATCACAGAATGGGAAAGACTGAATAAAAACCCAGATGGATGGCACATGACCAGCCTCCTGTGCTAATGCTAACATTAAGCTAATGTGCAGCTAACCATTTAATACTCATCTTTATTTTATGGAAACTTATCCATAATCTTGTTTTAAAGACATACAGTATATACCACAGTAAGTCAAAACAAAAAGACTGGAAAACTGTGCACAAACAAAACTTTAAAAAGTGGTCAGACAATGGATAATGAACATTCACAATTCATGCACATTCACAAATAAAATACTATTTGTACTACATATAGCTGATTTAAAACAGTAGGCCAAAAATGCCCAAATGGCATCCTGTTTTTTTACTTTTTAAAAGTATGGATCCTTGTATGCTAGCCCCATTGAGTATGTTTTGAAGCATGGAAGCTGATTTGAGCTGGCTTAAGCTGTTCATGTGCTGGTCCTAAGCAACTAGCTCCAGCTCAGGACCAGCTTAAACCAGCTCATGACCAAATGAGGACCAGCTTAAACCAGCTGCCATGCTTCAAAACATACCTAACCAGCATATGCTGTTTTTTCTTTTCCAATAGGGAATATTGCTCCAGTCCTTTTGGTTACATAGTTTGTGACGTTCAGTAATTAATTTAACTGCAATGCATGAAAAATAATGGCCACGGGGCATCCACTGCTCATCTGATGCATACTGCATGCAAAAAATATATCACAGGTTGGCTACAGTCAGATGGTTTTTGGTTGGTTTTATGCAAATTCTGCAGGGTCAGGGGGCCAGGGCTTTTTTCTGAGTCTGCATGGACACAAAATTATATTTAAAAGGTAACGAGTTCATAATAAGAGCAGTTTGTGCCCTTAAAAGTGTCCACATGCAAAACTGTATATTTGGCTTTGTTCTCTTCTTGTCTGCACTCATCATTTTCCTGAGAGACAGAAATTCTGATAAAGCCTACACACATTTTCCACTATTCTCCCTGTCTTTTCTGTACAATCAATAACAGAGCTCTGCACAGAGCCAAGGCAAGTGTCATGAGTGTGTTTTTTCAAAGTGAGACAAACCTCTTCCTGAACAGCGAGTGCAATAGTGTAGAGCAATGTACTGTTTTACTGCATTGTGTGCATACTCTATTCATTGCTACAAAGCAACTAACTGCTGTACACAGAAATGTGCTGATCGAGGTCTCCTCTGCTTATGAAATAGAAGCCAGCAAAACAAATGCATTTTTCTGATATTTGATCTCACTTTGAATCAAATATTATAAGACATATTTTCACTCATGACAATGCTGTGATCTACAGAGGCTCGCTCTGCTCATCTGTAAAGAAACAGTTTGTCTTTTCCCCCCACAGTGCATGTCTTATCTTCACACGATCTCTCTTTGTTTTCTTCTTTCATTTTTTTCTTTTTAACATGTGGTCTGACAGACAGTCACACTCTTGACAAGTACAAGTAAAGGCTGACTGTCATTTGTCAAGTAATCAGAACTCATTGCTCCTAAAATGGTGATGGTGTGACGAAAAGGATAAAAATCATTGGACGATGAGCTTCATTTGGTGAGCTATCTATCTATCTATCTATCTATCTAGTGCTTCCCGCTTTACAATTTCCACAGAAGGTTTGGAGACTGACAGCATACTTTAACGATGAAAAATCTGATAAATGCAACTGGGGACCATTAAAAATAACGGTTTCTAAGAGGGCAATTCTCACAATAATGCTTTGTAAAGGCTCTACTGAAACATACTGATTAAATGTTGGTTTGTTCATGTAGATGCATGTTTAAGGAAGCTGATATTTGCCATCCAACCGGAGTTTAATAGTTCATATGAACTATTTTTGTGGCAGAGATATCAGAATCTAATTTATGGCCCTTGTGGTCAGGAAGCGTCACTTTAATGCGAGTGAACTTTTAATGCACAGATCATGGCCAAATGCATGCATTCTGCCATCAAAACTGAAGAGAGCATACAAACCAAAGCATATAAAAGCATTCAATGTGAATTTTTATAGCTGAAATTTCATTCATACTTTCTTGATGGAGCTATAATGAAGACAGTTTTGAAGCAGCTGCAATTACTCTGTTGCCGTAGTCTTGCTGTACATGCATTGAGAAATTGATCTTTGGTGCCTATGTGGGCAATGAGACGTCAAAGTGGGCATGCAATATTTCCCAGTCCTTCTCTTTAATTACTATTTCTTCACCTCCATGTTACGGAAGGAGACTATACTGGAAAATATACTGGTATCTTTATTTACAGCAACAGAGGCAGATTGTAAGGGCAGGTGAGTATCAAAGGCAATGGAACAGTTCTTGGATCGATGGGGAGTATAACCTCGTTTCTTGTTTCACAGGAGATCATGGAATGGAGACTAGAGATAGCACAAACTTCTGATGATGAGCTGAGGCAAGATCCACAATGATATGGCACCTGGAACAGACGTTGGAGCGAGGAGCAGAGGAACACACTGGAGGAGACACAGAAGGCAAGTACACAAGGTAGGTATTTCAATATAGTGCTTGGATAGCATAGAGAGAGTCCACTTCGTATGAACGAGACTGGACGCTGGAGTGAGGTGAGGTGTGAGCTCAACACTGGGGCGAGCTCTAGGGCTGGAGCAAGCTCCGGGGCTGGACTCCAAGACATCCCCTTATATTCCACCAATAATCCGAGGGGCATATGGGCGGCAGCCATTTCGGGATGGGACTCAGGAATTGAGATCTCTCCAACAGGGATGGACTTTGGGACCGGAGTGGGCTCAGGCGGCTTGAGTGAGCTGCGGATGGCAGACATGACTTCAGAGCCACAGGCGGCGGCGGGCTTGAATTCGCAGAGGACGGTGGGCAGTCGGTAACCTCGCCGTAACCTCGCAAGGTAGGCATTTCAATATAGCGCTTGGATAGCATAGAGAATGTCCACTTCATATGAACGAGACCGGACGCTGGAATGAGGTGTGTGCTTTTGTAGCCAGCTTGATGAAGGTGCTCATGAGGTGCAGGTGTGTGTAATAAATCATCAGGTGAGGGTATGCGCAGTGATAGGATGGTGAGAGAGAGCCTGACCGATCTGTGACACTCTACAGGGGTTAGACAAAATAATACGAAAAATATTTCATTATTAAGTGGCTGATCAGCCTTTGCCTTTAATTCAGCTTCCAACCCAAAATAGTATCCTTTAAATATTCTCCAGTTGTCTATCAGAACATCTGCCAGTTGCTTTAGAGACATTGAAGAAGGGAATCTGCTTCTCGCTCTTCTCTCCAAAACTGCCCACAGTAGTTTGATAATACTCAAGTCAGCTGATTTGTCTGGACAGTGCAAATTCTGAAGTTCATCTTGGTGCTGCTACTTAATTTCTAGCGATTATCGTCCATTTGGTTGCACAGATACTATTTAAACTAAACTGAGCTAGACAATGACATCTCTGAATTCAATAATGAAATGACTTTAACTGAAAATTGAGAAAATTGAGTGTTTAATCTTATCATTATACATTACTGACACTCTATCCTCAAATTTGGTACTGTTAAGTGCTTTGACACAATCTGTATTGTCGACTTGCTGCACAACTTTTATGATCTTGACACCATCTTTTTCGCAGTTTAGCAATGGTATCTCTTACTAAAGTTGTATCAGTTGCAGCTCTTTCATGGATGTTGGTTTTGTCTCTGTGGTCAGTTTTTTGTACAGGTGCATCTCAATGAATTAGAATAACTTGGAAAAGTTCATTTATTTCAGTAATTCAACTCAAATTGTGAAACTCGTGTATTAAATAAATTCAATGCACACAGACTGAAGTAGTTTAAGTCTTTGGTTCTTTCACTTTTTGGTCTCTTGTTTCTCATTTTCCTCTTGACAATACAAGAGGAAATGTAGGTCTGGTGAGTTTTCTGGCCAGTCAAGCACACCAACACCATGGTCATTTAACCAACTTCTGGTGCTTTTGGCAGTGTGGGCAGGTGCCAAATCCTGCTGGAAAATGAAATCAGCAACTTTAAAAAGCTGGTCAGCAGAAGGAAGCATGAAGTGCTCCAAAATTTATTGGTAAACGGGTGCAGTGACTTTGGTTTTCAAAAAACACAATGGACCAACACCAGCAGATGACATTGCACCCCAAATCATCACAGACTGTGGAAACTTAACACTGGACTTCAAGCAACTTGGGCTATGAGCTTCTCCACCCTTCCTCCAGACTATAGGACCTTGGTTTCCAAATGAAATACAAAACTTGCTCTCATCTGAAAAGAGGACTTTGGATGACTGGGCAACAGTCCAGTTCTTCTTCTCCTTAGCCCAGGTAAGACGCCTCTGACGTTGTCTGTGGTTCAGGAGTGGCTTAACAAGAGGAATACGACAACTGTAGCTAAATTCCTTGACACGTCTGTGTGTGGTGGCTCTTTGACCCCAGCCTCAGTCCATTCCTTGTGAAGTTCACCCAAATTCTTGAATCAATTTTGCTTGACAATCCTCATAAGGCTGCGGTTCTCTCGGTTGGTTGTGCATCTTTTTCTTCCACACTTTTTCCTTCCACTCAACTTTCTGTTAACATGCTTGGATACAGCACTCTGTGAACAGCCAGCTTCTTTGGCAATGAAAGTTTGTGGCTTACCCTCCTTGTGAAGGGTGTCAATGATTGTCTTCTGGACAACTGTCAGATCAGCAGTCTTCCCCATGATTGTGTAGCCTAGTGAACCAAACTGAGAGACCATTTTGAAGGCTCAGGAAACCTTTGCAGGTGTTTTGAGTTGATTAGCTGATTGGCATGTCACCATATTCTAATTTGTTGAGATAGTGAATTGTTGGGTTTTTGTTAAATGTGAGCCAAAATCATCACAATTAAAAGAACCAAAGACTTAAACTACTTCGGTCTGTGTGCACGGAATTTATTTAATACACGAGTTTCACAATTTGAGTTGAATTACTGAAATAAATGAACTTTTCCACGACATTCTCATTTATTGAGATGCACCTGTATATTCACTTCAAGGCGAATATTGAGGTTTGCTGTCAATTATGCTGCAGTAGTTCTGTGTTATTTGTACACAATCCCTCTTATTGCTTGACGGTCCCTATCATTCACTTTCAGTTTTTACCTACCATTCTTCTTTGCTGATGATGTTTTGCCCTTTTTTGTATACACCTGGTTTCTCATGAACTGAGAAACCAAAATTCCCTCGATCTTTTGACATATAAGTGATCATCATACTATAAAACCATACTGTAAGTTTCAGAACTCAAAACTTTCTCGTTAGTCTAAAAACAGTTTATATGTGACCCTGGACCACAAAACCAGTCATAAGGGTCAATTTTTTTGAAATTTAGATTTATACATAATCTGAAAGCTGAATAATAATAAGCTTTCCATTTATGCAATGTTCGAGATACAACTATTTGAAAATCTGCAATCTGAGGGTGCAAAAAAATCGAAATAATGCTAAACGAATACTGCAGACGAACTGCTAAACATCTCCTTTGTTTTGCCCTTAACACTGCTGAACACAATTTACTGACACACAACCTAGAGAATATAGAAAACAAAAAGATAATTCCAACTTTTAATTATGAGCCAACTTTTGTTTTTTCACTCTAGCCTATACAATGTTACTAACCCCCATAATAATAATAATATAATAATAATAATAAATTTATTTTTATATAGCGCCTTTAAAAGTTAATTCTCAAGGCGCTTTACACTTAAGAGGATACAAAATATATAGAGGGAAAGGGGTAACAATAAAAGCACAATGCAGGAAAAAAAATAAATAAAAAACAAATACCCTTCCCCTCAGCACCTAAAAACTCACAGATAAGCAAGTCTAAAAAAGTGAGTTTTCAAAAAAGATTTAAACACATTAAAAGATTCTGCATTTCTAATATTATAAGGAAGAAAATTCCAGAGTCTAAGAGCAAGGGAGGAAAATGCCCGGTCACCCATAGAGCGTAAACGAGTTGTAGGGACAGTCAGAAGGCCAGAATCAGAGGAACGGAGATTCCATTTAGGCGAGTAAATCGTTAGAAGTTCCGAAAGATAATTTGGTGCCAAACCATGCAAAGCCTTATACGTAAGCATAAGAATTTTGAAGTCAATACGAAACCTAACAGGGAGCCAGTGTAGGGATTCCAATATTGGAGGGAACCCCCAGGTTCTTTAGTTTTGTTTGAAATTCCAAGACTGAACCATCTACAGTTAGTGTTAAAGGTCCAGCTTTACGAAGTTTGTGTGTTGATCCAATAAGCATAACCTCCATCTTATCACTGTTAAGGCAAAGAAAATTTTGAGACATCCAAATTTTTATCTCAGAGATACAGTGCTCCAAAAAAGCAACAGCAAGATCACCCGGTTTAGAATGAATGTACACTTGTGTGTCATCTGCATACAAGTGATAATTAAGACCAAAAGATCTCAAGAGATGGCCAAGAGGAAAAATATACATACAGAAGAGTAATGGACTCAAGAGTGCTCCCTGTGGTACCCCAAATTTGACTGAGCCAATTTTAGACTTGTGTCCTCCCATGGAGACAAACTGCCTACAGTCTGAGAGATAAGACTTAAACCAATTCAATGCTGTCTCTGTAATACCAAACACAGATTTCAACCGCAAGAGTAAAAGAGAATGATCAACCGTGTCGAAAGCTGCACTGAGATCAAGAAGGATCAAAATTGACAGGCAGCCAGAGTCCGCAGCAAGTAACAGATCATTAGTGACCTTCACTAATGCTGTTTCTGTGCTATGAAACTTACGAAATCCAGATTGAAAAGGCTCAAACAAATTATTAAGTGTAAGATGGGTATGTAATTGAGATGCCACAATTCGCTCCAGAATTTTGGCTAAAAAAGGGAGATTCGAAATGGGGCGGTAATTATTTAAATTGTCCAAGTCCGAATTCATCTTTTTTGGTACAGGGGTGACTGAAGCGATTTTGAAAGATGCTGGGACAACACCAGAGCCCAGGGAGTCATTAATAATACTCAAGACAACAGGACCCACACAGGTAAAACATGCTTTAAATAAGCATGTCGGTACAGGATCAACTATGGAGGTGACAGCCTTCATTTGTGAAACTTCTTTGCTCAGAGAAATTAAATCAAGTGTGAAAAAATTTGAGAGAGGGGCTCCAGAGAATTGAGTGGTATTAAGAGCAGTATCAGCCGAAACAAAGGTAGTACTCATATAGCTACGAGCCTTATCAATCTTAGAACTAAAAAAATCAAGGAACCTATCACAGAAATTAGCCGTAAAGGGTACGCTGGCAGAACTGTTGCCTTTCAAAATTTTGTTAATGACATGAAACAATTGTCTGGGATTACTTTGATTATTTAAAATTATCTGGGAGAAGTACTGAGACCTGACAGATGCAGGACATGGGACCAAGGAGCAGAGCGTACATAGGACACAGATCGAGATTTCCTAGGTGCAAAAGAGTCCAAAGCAGAGAGGAGAGCAGAATTTAACACAGAGACTTTGTCCTCCAGGGGGTCAGATATAGAGAGACCACTTACAGAAGACTCAACAAAAGCAGAGAAGTCCTGAAGATCTATCGATTTCCAATTATGATAATTTACCGTTTGTGTACATGGCATTTTTGTACATGACAGTTCCATATTAAAAAGGATAGCCAGGTGGTCAGACAACCCTAAATCTATAGGGGTAGACCGAGACAAAAATGAACAGTTGGTAATCACTAAATCCAAGGTGTGACCCTTGTTATGAGTAGAAAAGTCCACTAGTTGTTTCAGATCAAAACACTCTAAAAGAGACAAGAAGTCCTTTGTCAGTCCACAGTCTTTCTTGTCAACATGAATGTTAAAATCCCCAAGTGTTCATAAGGGTGTTCACATTATTTTGTCCAACCCTAGTGTAAACCATTGCATGTTGTGAATTAAAAAAGCCAAAAATACAATCAAGTGTCACAGACTTACCAGCATTGCTAAGCGTTTTGAGTAATTTTGGTCACCCTTCATTTAGGACTCCAAGTTGCTGAAGTTACCGAGGAATTGCGTGTGGTTAAAGGAAATATGAGAGAACTAGACTGGATGTTCAAACATTCTTTCATCTGCAACTAATCAAAAAGGCCAAAAACTTATTAGATTTGATTTGAATGACTTTGATGAATTCAAATAGCAGAGCAGAGTATAATTCATGTACAGACAGAAAGAGGAAGAGAAAGAGATAAATTTCTGACACTTCCGACATCTCCTGCCTTTTACTGAAAAGCTCTTTTGAGTCTGCATATGTGAGTTCATGGGTGTATCTTAGCATGGGTGTTAGCAAGTGAATGTGGGTGGTTAAGTGTGAGTTTATGTTTGTCGGTGTGAATCCATGTGTAGAGGTGTTCTTTCATGCTTCTGAGAGCTGTGAATTTCCTTATCCATAATATGGTGGTGGTAAAGGTGAATACTGTCATTAAATTATATTGATCAAGACATCATTGGTCAGTTTTATTTATTTTTTGTTCACATTCAGTTAACCTTGTTCCTGTGGCAAGACTGTTTCTGATGACCAAGCAACTAATGTTTTTACCCAACTGAGAGAAAAAAAAGAAGGAAGTTTTGGCTTTGAGGTAGTTCAAGTAAATGATCTCATGAGTGCAATTGCACTTCAGTAATGAGAACACAGCCTAGGAAAGCATACTGATATGAAGTTGACTGCATCAGACCAAGTAAACCCACTTTTTTCCAAGCACTGATGAATGGAATGTTTACAAGCCTTTCTTGATGACAGAAATACAGGTAAGGACTTTTTTTTTTTTTTAAACAAATATATTCATTTAGAGGAGTATGAAACTCTATAATTCACTGATTTCTCAATGTTTTTTTTTTTTTGTTTGTTTGTTTTTTTCTCAGAGTAGGCTTTGAGCTACTGAAATTATATACAGCCATTTACTGAAGTTAAAAAATATATGAGTAAGACTATGAAATACTATAATCTGCTGGTGTTTACAGAATTATTAGAAAGTATATAATACACTAATATATATTATAATCAAAAAATATCAAACAATTCAAGGAGCCTGTGAATACACACAAGTTTTGGGGATTTAAAAAAAATGTGTTTGTGTTTATATATATATATATATATATATTTGACCCGCTAACCCTAGCACTCTCTATTCTAATTCTGTTTTATCTATCTGTCTTCTTTGTATTTATTAGTCTTCTTTGTATCTATCTGACACTAGCTTTCTTTATTTCTTTCTTTCTTTTTTCTATCTACTTGCTTTCTTTATAATAAAAAATAATAATAATAATCCACGTACTGCGCTAGGCTAACCGAGACTTGTCATAGCACTTGCATATTGTTACTCTTTTGTTGGTTTTGATTGCTTCTATTGTCCTAACTTGTAAGTCACTTTGGATAAAAGCGTCTGCTAAATAACTAAATGTGAATGTGAATATATATATATATTTTTTTTTTTCTTTCTCTAATTTACTGAGGTCGCAAGGACTGAAAAAAACACTGATTCAAAAAGATTCACTTTTTAGAAATGAATGAATTAATCCGTTAATTAAAAAGGTAATTTTGATGAGGTGATCATAACATGGTAATCAAAAACCAAAAAAGATAAAAACAATTACACTCTGAAGACTTTTTAATCCTTAGGATTCTCTGAGAAATGACACAACTTAACCTAAAACAATAAAACACTCAAGATTAAAAAAGGAAACTTTTTTTTTTTTTTTTGCTTTTAAGCATAAATATAATTTAGAGTATTGTGCTTAAAACAAGAACAAATACAAAAAAAAAAATCAAGATATATTTCCAGAAAACAAGTTACCTTCAAGTAAATTTACCGTGTTGCAGTTTTTTATTTTATTTTTTTATTTTTTTGGCAATGCAGTGCATGCGCAAGTCAAGACCACCGAGATTCGTCATAGAAAAAACAGTTTATGTCACCGTAGGAGCAAAAACCTGTTTTCATCGAGTTCATTCACCTAAATGCACGTGTGTACTTCACTGCAGCTAAATATAGCACACCTACCGTACGCCGCGCAACCTGTAAATGAAAGCATAAACTTAAAAACAACATAAAAAAACATAAGAAACTGAACCAACTTTTACAAACTACTGTAAACACAATTAATACTGTAAAAGTCAATTTCCGACAGGACGTGTTCTGTGTGACCACATCTCTTTCCCCCAACGCCCCTCACCCTCTTTTAAGCTTAGGGAAATCCCTTTCTTTACTGTTTCCTGGCAGTTGCGAGAAATGTAGTGTGGCATACAGTACTACGTCTGTTTTTACGCTACATAGCTCCATTAGTGTGTTACGGGTAGATGGTCAGGTTCACCCCACACGAGTGGTTTTGTGTACAAGACGTGCTGTATGAAGATCTACAGTGGTTTTTAAGATGTTCACCTGTTCTTGGAAGTGCTCCATTCATTAAAAGATGGATTTTGAATTCTTCATTGAAAGATGGATTTTGAATTCTTCATTGAAAGATGGATTTTGGAGATCACCATGCTTTTGTCACAAACAGTAAGCAATATAATATACGCAACGTTTCTTGTTTTTTAGATGCTTTGTGACACTTTTAAAATAACTAATAGTTTTAAAGTGAAGTGTGTAATGTTAAATCACTTCTTACTCTAGATGCAACCAATGATATGAGGTTGAGGCGAAACAATCTGTTTGTCGGACCAATGGTAGACAAGAGGAGCGCTCAGGAAACTTGCTAGAAAACTGTCATTATTTTTACAATTTTGTTTGGTGGCACAAAACTTACTTGAGGCACGCTTCATCTTTAAAGTTTGTATCATGCAAAGGCTTTCAGGTTTCAGTGACAAATGTTTTTTTAATGAGGGGAAAAATGTAGGTCTATGTGTTTTTGTTAGCATAAACGTGTGAGAGGAAAAAGGAAGTATGTTTTGTGCTTGAAACCAATGAGAATTCTCAGAAACATATCTGTGGTGTGTTTTTTTAGACCTATGTGTTTGTGTTTGCTTTTATAACAGCATGTCTTGTGTTGCATTTGTTCTGAAAGTAATAGTTCACCTAAAAATAAAACTCTGACAACACGCCCTCATTTGTTGTTTCAATACTGTATCACTTTTTTCCTTCTGTGGAACCCATAATAATCTAGTTTGAAGAACAGCTCATCATCTTTTAAAAGTCAGTAAGGTCAACATTCTTCAGAAGTTGCCCAAATAACATGAGGTTGAGTAAATGATGACAGAATTTTCATTTTTGGGTGAACTGTGCCTTTAAACTGAGTGGTTCTAACCATCAGTACTGGTTTCTAAATATTCAGATATCTTGAAAGTAACCAGAAGAATCACCTGCTGTAAAAAGCGCTGGGCCTCTGATCTCGGATCTCAGCTACAATGTTCTCCACACGGATTCTGCATCTGGTTGGATTCGCTCTGCTGGTCAGGGGGGACACCAGTGATGAAAACTGTCCTCATCATGAAGTCAAGCCTGGGAAAGGTGAGAGAGAAAGATAACACTCTCAGATATTATTGCATTCGATTCTTTTTTATACAACCTGTTTAGTTCAGGCCTGTGTCCACCTGATAGACCCTTATCAGTGTGTTCTCTAATCTTCTTGGGGCCTCCGTTCTGAACTCATACATATAAATTTTATTACCCAGCCAAAATAAATCCTTATCTTGGACTGAAATAAACGTCAATAGAGATTTTCCTTTGCAGATACTTGTAATTCAGGATGTGGCTTTGATTGGTCAGTATAAAGCAGCTCTGAAGATCTGATTTTAGAAGTTCACTTCTAACTAATCTTGAGAGCTTTGCAGAATCTAATAATAATAATAATGAAAAAAAATCCCTTTAAGTTTAGCAATCCAAAACTTACATCACCCTGAGCTTTGTCAGTCTAGTAAGTCACTGGAATTTCCTGCCTGTGGCCACACATCTGGGGGGGGGCTTAAAAGACAGCTTTGAAAAAGAAAAAAACTGTAGGACAAATCATCATTCATCAGGGTTTTTGTGTGTGTGTGTGTGTGTGTGTGTGTGTGTGTGTGCAGGTGTATATTGCATATATATGATATGCCATTTCACGTATTAATGCATTGCAAATTTTAATGAGCAATGGTTAACTTGAAATACTTTTGGGAAGCTGTGATATCACACACTAAACAAGACCTAAAAATAATAACTTCTATTCTTTTTGTAACTTAATGTTTAAAGTTGAATTTAAATTGTTAAGTTTATTTATTTTTAAAAATAACAAAAAATAAAGGAAAATGAATTACACTGCAAAACTATCTAAAATACTAAAATAGTGAAAAACATTTTTAAGACAGTTACCTAAAATATACATTTCGTAGTCATATAAATTGCAAATAAAAAAACTCAAGTTGATGTTGATAAACATTTATGGACATTTTATAAGTATCTTACCTGAAAAAAAAGAATATCTGTGAAGTGTTTTTTAGCATCATTGAGATACTATTATAATTTGTATTAATATTTTGAATCAGTTTTTATTTTTATATTTTCCGTTTAAGTCATTTTGTTATGTTTTTGTCATTTTTAGTTGTTTTTCTTTTTTTATGTCTATATAGCTTTTATTCATTTTTATTTATTTTATTTCATTTTAGTTGTAGTTATTTTAGTACATCATCACAATAAACTAAATTAAAATGAAAAATGTTACCCTGGCAACCAGCTGAAATAAAATAAATATATATCTTAATTTATTTCAGTTAACATTTATTTTATTTCAAGAAACAAAAATGTGTTTTTTATGGTTTTAATTTTAATTTCAGTATTAGTTAACTATAATAAGCCTGATCTGTGCCACTATTTAAGCCTGTACTACTAAACTAATTAAGCCTGTTTTAAGCATTATCTGTGTGAAAGCAAAAAATAAATAAATAATGTTTTTGGGATGCAGTGGCAATTTAGTGACTCTTATGTTGCAATGTCTATCAAATCTGTGCATCTCAGACATGAACAGATGTCATTACACTTAATACTGACCTTTGAACTCTTGTTTCAGAATCTGCAGTGCTGGATTCATTGCGGTGCCACAATGACTACATGAGCTATGCACAGTGCACATGGGAGGTCGATCCACAAGTTCATCCACAGAAAAACACACATGAATTGTACTACTATGACGAAAGTATAGAGTAGGTGAAAAAAGAAACAAACAAACACACAATGAAAGAAATTCTACAACAGGGAAAAAAACGTTTTTTCCTCTCTCTCCCTCTCTGTAGTGAAGAAACACATTGCGTCTCAAATGCATCCGGTGTGCTCTTATCCAATGGGAAGATCTCTCACGTGTGCCGCTATAACTCTGAGAGGTTTAGCTTACATACAAGTCACATTCTATACTTCAAAGTACCCTGTGTGCACAGATCCACAACTCTCAGAGTTGCTCAGCATGGTGAGTGTGTGTTTTGTGCATGTGCATTTACCTTCTAAAGCATCTCTGCGATGGAAAAGCCTTTCACCGTTCTGCGTGTGTGTGTGTGTGATTTCAGGAAAAGTTAGGGCCCCAGTTGATTTGACAGAGAGGGAGCCTGATGGTGGAGGTCGTCTGCTGTCCTGGAGAAGCCCGTATTCTGTATCCTCAAATATCACAGGAACTCTTGTGTACCAGCTTCAGTATCGCAGAAACATGCATGACTGGACTGTGAGTACAAACACACACACACACACACACACACACACACACACACACACACACACACACAGAGTACACTGTCAGAAAATATAATAGCAGTCATTGTGCTTTATCTACCCAAAATGCTTATATACTTATATACTTAAGGTACTAATATGCACCCTTAAAAAAAAAAAAACGCAGAAAATCGAACCTGACTTAATTTTTTTATGACGGACGAAAGTAGAGGCAGTGTGTAAACGTGGGGTTGTATTTATTTTTTAACATGCAAAAATTTCGGACTGAGTGTGCTGTGCAATGACCTTTAGGCAGAGGCGGACAGTAGTGAAGTATTTGTACTTTACTCAAGTAAATTTAGTGTTTTTCTTTGGAAAACTTTACTTCATTCCAAAGCATAATGTCTTCATTTTTACTGCACTACATTTCAAAAATAAAAGTTGTTGATTGTTTTACCTTTAATACTTAAGAACATTAAAGATTTTTTTTTTTACTTGAGTAAATCTTTGAATTATTTTTACTTGAGTAAAAGTAAGAAAGCAATACTTTTCTAATGTAAGTATTAAATTATATTTAATATGAAACGTGGTGCAGTAAAAAGTACAATATTATGCTTTGGAATGTTGTGAAGTAAAGTTTTCTAAAGAAAAACACTCTGATCATGTACTGACACTTGAAAAGTACTTTTACAGCAGAGTAAAAATACTTCACTACTGTCCGCCTCTGCCTTTAGGTTTAGATAATTTAACAACCTTTAATTCAGTTAAAGGTTTCACTAAAATTGTGCTGATTAATATATATATTTTCTAAATAATATTAATATAGAAAAAGTACAATTATACATACACACACCCACACATTAATTCATTAAAGAATCCTGAAACAAATTATACAAATATTCCACCAAATCAGAATTCCACCAAACATTCAGAATCTTGCCGACTCTAAACAAACTTTTGAAAGACAGTGTACTGAATATATTTAAATTTGTAATGAAACAATTGATTTAAATGAGTAAAATGCCAATAGACTCCAAGCCTGAATGGCATTAAAGTTCTGACACCCTCAAATATGATCTGATAGGATATCTTGTGGATATCCTGTCTAGAACAATGTAAGTGCAGAAACAGCTGTTTCACTGTAATATCAAACACCACAATCTGCCATTGTAATGACACACCATAACCTCAGACTTCACACGATTCCCACCTAAGATAAAGCCTCCACATGAAAGACTGATACTAGCGTTCTGAAACTGGAGACAGATCCACTGTCAAGATTTGGATATATTTACATAGGTAAATTCTGAGCGTGTTATGTATTTATATAGGCGACAGGTTGGCAGAGCATCGTTTGTTTACGATGATTAATGCATGCTTGCACGTGCATGCTCCGTGTGTTACTGACAATATTATCGGTCTGCAATACCGATATTGCAGTTGTAGGACCGCACTTCTAGGACCCTAGTTTTTTGTGACAGCGCCACCTACCGAGCCGGAGAACCGCAGTCCCAGGACCGCATTTCCAGGACCCTAGTTTTGGAGGACTGAAAAAAGTGCCACTGAAGCAGTATTTCCACCCAGTTTTAACTACATTAGAATTTTTTATTACACCCAAATACTATTTTCTTTATTGCAATTAAACCTGGTTCCTAGGAATGTTGAGTAATCATTGGGTCTAAGTAGCATAATATAATAACTCATGTAAAATAAACAAGGAATCACGGTATAGTCTTTTCAGTCACTAGATCAACCACATTTTCAAGTACAGAGGGAAGAAACAAGGATGACTCTGGGGGTAGATTTAAGATTGTGTATATTTTATAAAATAATATATTACAACAGTTGAACTTTTGTTCATGACGTGAACCACATAGAAAGAACTTCATGGACGACGTCTTCACTGACTCCTAAGAGAGAGAAAGAGAGAGAA
Organism: Onychostoma macrolepis; assembly: GCF_012432095.1. NCBI lineage: Eukaryota > Metazoa > Chordata > Actinopteri > Cypriniformes > Cyprinidae > Onychostoma > Onychostoma macrolepis. The sequence goes on along the minus strand of NC_081157.1, from coordinate 43,856,141 downwards.
GTGAATGAAATAAGGAACATGTTCTACCATCTAATTTTAAATTTCATATTTAAAAGATCTTAGTTTCCACAGAGCGCACACACATATACGATCCAAAAATAATGATATCAATCTTCATACCAATTAATGTTCATAATACTATTATTGCATACTGTTAAAAGATTTGGAAAACATTTATTTTGATGTTGTGGGAACAAAGGTTCTTGAAACATTCATGTCAATAAAGCCCATCTGACCTGAGAAAAACAAATAATAGAGAGAGATGCCAGAAATCTGAATAGAAATAACATATTATTGACATGACTTTAAATATTTAAAGCACACGTTGTGATGCAGCAGCACTACCTACCACCTGGATGCTCTCCCCTCTTTTCTCAGTTGTTTCTCTATAACCCTATTCAATTCTTCCACTTCACTGAAATAGTAAATGGAGAACATAATCACTGCTAGGTTAAAAGAAATACTGTTAACGCTTAAAAAAAGGATACATTGGACATTGTGTAGAAACAATTCCAATACTTGACCAATTTATTTATACTTGAAAGCACTTCATATAGAGTACAGTACACAGTAAATTACACAATCTAACACGTGGTATTTTAACAGTCAATTATTATGATGGCCTCTCTGTTATGTCTGACTATTAAAATGTCATATGTCTCAAACAACATTATAAAACCATGTCAAAATGAAGAGACGTACTCATAACATGTATTGTGGGGTAACGTTAAACAGGCTGACTGTGAGCACGTGACAGTTAAAACATTAAGATTATTTTAACAATTAAAATGGAAAAAACAATGAGCAATTAACAAGCTTTCACAACGAACGTGCTACAGTTTATTGTGCAGCCAGTAATTCAACACAGGCTTATCATGCTAACAATTCATTTTACAGCATTAGAGGCTAAAATATGATGGCTATGCATTCAAGACTATTTAGCAAATCACGATCACTTCGGCTACGTTAACTTTCAAATGAAATGCCTCACAACTGTTTTTAATGTTAAACAAATAAAAATGTATTCAAATTTGATACTCACACTCTGACTGTCATCCATCTTCGCTGGTCCTCTAATTCGGTAGGTGGCGTTGTCACTAAAAACCAAAGGTCCTAGAAATGCGGTCCTAGGACTGCGATTTCAGGAATGAAAATGCAGCCTCCGGTTTTGCAGGCAGATGCTACTCGTTACTGATATCCATCTTATTATTTTGTAACGCGGAAGTTATTTTCTGATACTTTGGATGCATTATGATACAAAATTACGATACTAAATTACACGAATTGGAAAACAATTACTAGTTTGCAGTGTCAAGGAGAATAACAGACTGTTTCTGTAAACTGAAATATCTTGAAGCGATGATACCGGAAGCCTCGGACATATTCAAGTGACTACCTTCTTGTAATATTTATGCACGCAAATCATGAATTGACTAAAAGTAACATTGATGGCATGTCTGCAAATGTGAAATTGTTTTTTACACAACAGTTCAATAAACAAGAGGTTAATATTGAGTAGTAACTTACACTTTTGAGGAAATATTGACAACACGGAGCGGCGTTTAGTTACTTCTTGAGTGAATCAGTGTTTTGAACGAATCGGTTGAGTGAGTGATTCAATGACTCGCTCATGTTGGCAGTCAACAGATTTTGTTCGTGAATGAATCAGTGTTTTAAATGAATGATTCAATGACTCTCATAAACAAGGGCTGCATCCGAAATCGCATACATCCCTACTATACAGTACGCGAAAAACCTTTTGTAAAGTGTGTCTGAATTCATAGTATTCATAAAAGAAAAAAGAAAGAAAAAAAATGTTTTTATCACTTAATAAGAAGCATCACAATTAAATTGTGTCGTTCATATGGTCTATTGAACAGAAACAGAAAACGTTTATTTTAAAGTAACACAGTAAATAAACACAAAATGTGTAAATAAAGCTCTGTACAAACTTGCATTTTTACACTATGTTGTAAGTGTTTCCCATCGAATAATCAATAGTTCTACACAGGCTTGCGGTCCCACTTGAACACTTGGGCCAAATATAGGAAATACTGCAAGTCATGTAAGTAGACAAGTGGTCAAGTGCAAAGATCGAAAATGTGGGTGTTGGGACAGGCCAGACTGCGTTCCATTTAGTTTTTTAGGCCCTTCCCTAGCTAGTTTCCCTCCGACTCGGATGTATTTCAGTGATTATGTTGCATGGGTGCCATGCAACCAGGGGCGGCGTTTCCGTATGGCAGAGTATGGCAGTTGCCATACTCTAGCCCAGTCAGGTGCTGTGAAAAATTATCCAAACTTGAGTCGATTATAATTCGTTTTTATTATTTTAAATCAGAGAGTTTTAAAAATAGTAAACCAATGATAAGCACTAAAATAACTTGTCAGTAAAACTTCGTAACGCCATTGGATCATCGAGCTCTCAGCGAGACCTCGTAACTTCACCCCGCCTCCATTCAGATTGACTCACCGCGCACAGCCTGGAGACAGATCTCCGCTTTTTCGTAATGCAAGGGTAAATAAATAATTGATGTTTGAATAGTACAGCGTTTTCTTTACTCAAACACTATGTCAGTAAAGGATAATGTTGTTGTGTGTTTGAAGAGTGGAGAAGAATTAGTTATTTGCCGTCTATATACTTGTGTAGCTACGTTTTAAATATCCTGTGCATAAGCGCTTAATTTGAGATTTTGGCCAAGTGTATTAAACAACAAGAAAAAACTAAGCGCCCATATAGCTACAATCAAAGTTATATAACCTGTAAAAGTTGATGAAAGCATATAATGCAATGCACTTGCTGCTTCAGATAACAGTTACAGCCGTTCTAATGACAGACAAAACACTCCATCTCCGTCATTCTCTGGTCAAAACATTATTAACTCCATTTGAGCTTGATTTTCATATAATGTTATGTGCAAGTGTCTGATACAATACCAACGCTAACGACGCAGTGTTGTTTAATTATTGATTTTTTTGCACTCCATCCCCCCAGAATGAAACATCCTGAGCCCTTGATTACTTGGAATCAGCTATTTAGTTGATTATTTACTTTTGTATTATAATTTTTTTGTAACCTGTTTGATGCAGCATTTTATATGTATATAGGCATGTATACATACGTATACATAAAAAAACATGCATTATAGACCTGTTTGAGGTGGGAGTAAATCCAATGCGATCTGCAGTGCCATCACAATTGTGTCGCATTGTGCTATATGGAGCTGTCTGAAGTGTACATATGAAGTAGATTCGCTCCCTCGGTTGAAATCGAGGGCCCTGAGGACCTGTCCATATAAAGTTTGAGAATCTGTCCATATAAAGTTTGAGGATCTGTTCATATAAAGTTTGAGGATCTGTCCATATAAAGTTCACACTTTAAAATGGCAGTGGGGATTCCCCTAAGGGGAAGTGTGTAGGGAAGTTTGCGAGTGTGAGTCTAAAAGCAAAGTAGAATGCAGCCCGGATTACATTTATACTATATACAGTCCTAGAGCATAATTATATTGTTTAACAGTTGCTAAGTAATCACTTGGTCAAGAGAAGTACTCAGAGAGTATATGATTTCGGCCACACTTCTTTTGTTTGTGAAAGAATCTGTTTTCTCATTCTCTTTTACTGGAACAGATTGTGGATAACATCAATGCTTCTGAGTATATGATTGACAAGGAGTCACTGTTGTCTGGTTACCATTATCAAGCCAGAGTGAGGGCGCGAGGTCCCGTGGGACTCTGGAGTGACTGGAGCCCCCTGGTGTCCTGGAAGACTCACAATGGTATTAATTTTGCTTATATTTTGCTAATAGTCTAAAATAGACAAGAATGCCCTTTTTACACTGCAAATACCTGAAGTTCATGACCTCTCGCAGATGGAGTCTTTAACCTACAGTGCGTGATAGCAGGAGAAACGAGTGTGACGTGTACCTGGCAAATGAAGACCGAACATTATCAGTTTATGTCTTATCATCTCTGGTGCAGTCATAGTGATAGGTGAGTTCTCCATTCATCACAAACTCATGCGACTAAAAACTGATCTAAAGCGTGATGTCACATGCTGTACACTGACAGCTCTTTCTCTCCCTCAGTCCCTCCATTTGTTGTGAAGGTCCTGAGCTGAAGTCGAGAGACGTTGAGCTTTCCGAGTTCATGTGTTCTGTAAATACCACTGACCCTTACCTGTTAACAGTGGAGCTGAGACCAGTGTACTACTCTAGGGAGTTCAGTACTTCAAAACACAGTGAGTTTTTTGTTTTTTAATGTTATTTTTAGCAGAGTCGTGCATGCCAGCGCTGCCATCTGGAGTTTAGGAAAAGCACTAACGTTCATTCTTCTTTTCTTGAAGTTAAACTTTCACAACCTGACCAGATCCATGTGAAGGAAAGCAATGGCGTTTTCATACTGAACTGGTCTAAACCAGTTGTTGCCATAGATATTAAGTTCTCCATCGAGCTAAAAATCTCGTCCAATGAGGTGCGTTAGTTATCTTTCAGCATCTGTGTTGCGTTTACTAAATGATTCATTGTAGCTGTGACTGATCACATGCATGATTTCACTTTCTCTTTGTAGACATCAGAAATTTGTGCCCTTTCTGGAGAGGAGAGCAATTTTAACACTTCAGTTATGGATCTAGATCCTTCTGAATACCAGGCCCAGATCAGATTGCTGCCTAAACCTGATGTTATTTATGTTGTTGAGCCATCAGAATGGTCGCATCCAGCGGTGTTCACTATTAAGCCAGGTAACGCCTTAATTTCAGATGTGCGCTTCTGATCATATCCTATTTTAATGTTGATATTTAATTTAATTTGAGAGAAATTTGGATAATTTTTCAATGCCCAGTTCACAATTGAGATGTGCTTTGGAACATTAATCTCACATTTAAAATGGTGTTTTAAATAATCCATTGTTTATTTTGTGAAACTTAAAATAAAGTGTTTAAAGTGTGTAAAATGTATTACATCTTTGTTAATGTTAGTTAATAAAAATACAATTATTTATTGTTATTTCATGTTAGCTCAAGGCCATTAAATAATATTAACAGATACCACTTTTGATTTTAATAATGTATTATGAACATTAACTTATATTAATAAATGTATAAGAGGTATTTTTCATTGTTAGTTCATGGTAACTAATGCAGTTCACTGATGTTAACAAATGGAATATTGTAAAGTATTCATTCATTCATTCATTCCAATATACAGAATATTTACAGAGTGTGTTAACAGTATTTCAGAACTAGAAATATAAAATGCTAGAAATTTAAAATGAAAAAACATGTCCTACTGTGTCCTGTGATTGCATGCCCTTCTGTCTTTTTTGCAACAAAGTAATCAATTTCATGTGTACATAATTCTTCATGAGCTTCTTCTAAAATAACAAAGATGGGAGAAAAAGAAAAGATCTGGAAATATCTTTGTAAAATTATTTATGCTTAGGACAAACGAAGTTGATACACACAGGACAGAACGTGATGCACGTGATGCATAAGAAAAACTCTTTTTGTGTGTGTGTGTGTGTGTTTGTAGTTTCATCGCCCATCATCCCTGTAATCTACATTTTGTCTGCTGTGTTTGTGGCCGTGCTTTTTTTCGTCACCTTGTACAGCGGACTACCAGTCTTAAACAGGTGAAACCCACTATACATTCACATTCATGCATTTATGCATCCATCCAAAATGGCATACATTTTGGAAATCAATCTCATCTCATTACACTGGTATTGGTACAGGAATGTTCGTTCATGTTTAACGCTTTTTGTTTGTGCTTGTTTATTCATGCGTGTAATTCTATAATAGAAGGATCAAGATTTGGAAAGGATCGATACCATCACCCATTAAGAGCAAAGTGCTGGAGGGGATGATGAAGGTGAGTCTTTACTAACTGAATCTGCAGTTTGATGCACAATATAACTGATATAGTGTTTTCAATTTGTTTTTATTTCAATACATTTGTCAAAAGGTACTGTGTCTGGTACACAAAAGCTAAAATGATGGCAAATATGCCTTTTTGGTATAAGTTTTATAACTAGTAGGGCCTAATCCACTCTTCCAAATCACACCTAGTTATATGTATTACATCTTTCTCTCTTTTAGAAGACTCCCGGTGGATGGCCAAATCTCCAGAGCGAGAAAGAGACAACCTCCATCTGTGTACTACTGGCTGCAGACAATGTCAGTCTCTGCAAAAGCAGGTAAGCGCTGAATCAAATTACAACATTTTGCAATAAAAATACGAGTATAAATATCAAAATGAATATATCAAATATAATATAATATATAAATATAATAGGCTATATCAAATATCAATATTTCAGATTAGCTTTTATTTTTATATTTTCAGTTTTTTAATCTTTGTGTGATTTATGTGGTTTGAATTTTTATTCAAATTATTTATGTTTAACTATTTTATTTCAGCTTTAGTTTTAGTACTTTCAGTGCTTCAACTGAATGTGTTATTAAAATATTTTATATATATATAATATCTTATTTAGATTGTATTTATATTTCAGCACTATTACTGAAAAGCAGTGTATAATAGTTTTAGTTTTGCTTTTAGTTTTAGTTAATAATAGCAACACTTCTCTAAAAAGGAAATGAAACGTGTCGCCTAATGCCTCTTTTCTTTTCAAACCCTCAAACTTATTGTAAGTCACATTATGGAAGTGAGTTCAGTTTCATGCGTGTGTCTCTTAAATCTCTATGTCTGAGAATATTTTTCTTTTACGCTTAACTTTATTGCAGTGTCTCTTGGGAGCCGCTTTTGTCACACAGTGAAGATGCTGTTAAAATAGCAGGGTCAGGTGGATCAAACCACTTGCACGCCTATGTGGGGGACAGCATGTGCAAAGACAAATCAGGCTTGAACTTCAGCGGGCCTTATATTCTGTGCTGCGAGGAATCCTGCACCCAGGACAAATTACCTGACGGCTGTATGGACAGAAATCACAAGTGCGTGTTGAGAAAGTCTGAGAGTTTTGCTCCAGAAAATGGAGGCTGCGTTGTAACTCCTCCCACCTCCATGCCAGCAACTCAAAACACCGACCCTGTCAACAGCCCAACCGATAACCCTTCAGATGAACCCCCTGCATACACCCCCAGCCCAGATCAGGGTTGTATGGTCCTCCCTCATCCATCCGGCTACTTCACGATGCCATGTGTCGTCACGGCCTAGTCAGAGCTGAGAGGATACGTGACGATCACACATTCTGGAACATAACGATCAAAGACTCAATGACTGATAGTTTGGTTTAAAAAAAGAAGGGCCTACAGAGGGGAAGCCAGAGATGGATGTCCAGGACTAAGCACAATGAATGGAGCACAGTGAATGTAGTTCAGATATGTTGCTTTATATAAACTGTCACGTTATAAGCAATGTCTGATGAATGTCGGATGAATGTTTCACATGCTCATAATGAAAGGGGGTGAAAGACACATTGGAGCTTCAGTAGGACTTACTGTGTTGAAGCTGTTGTACTGTGACAGTCTCACCAACAGATGGCAGTGTTGCTTTAAATGAATGTAAGAATTTATTTTTTCTTTCCTCAGTGCAAACCGTGGAAAGCAAACAACTACGGTGGCCGAGAGAGCTCAACGTGCTGCAACTTCAGAAAACACACGCAAATAGAAGAAGCACCAGCAAATCAAGAAAACATCTTCATCAGTTTGACAGCAGATGACACAAATGCTCACAACGCAAACAAATAAAGAAACGCACTGGCACAGCAAATGCTCACAACAACACAACCAAATAATTGCAGCGCGTTTCTTTATTTGGTTGCGTCGTGAGCATTTGCAGCGCGTGTGTTGTCAAATTGATGAAGTTGTTTTCTTAATTTGCAGGTGTTTTTTATTATTATTATTTGCAGTGCGTTTCTTTATTTGGTTGTGTTGTGAGCATTTGTAGCACGTGTGTTGTCAAATAGGTGAAGTTGTTTTCTTAATTTGCAAGTGTTTTTTTTCTGTTTGCAGCGCGTTGAGCTCTCTCGACCACCGTAAACAATGCATTAGTCGAAAATGAATGTTTTTCCACAGCGCCTCACATACTTACTGCATTGAATGTCCTTGCTTCTTCACAGTTTTTGCACTTAATTCAGCTTGGCAGACACTGGCAGCCTCATTCACTAACTGGGTACGCAGGTATTTGTGAGCAAAATCTGCTTAGGAACGTTTTCACGCAGAAATCACATTCCATCAGTGAGTTTCAAAAACCGATTGAATCCACAAAAAAGCAAAACAAATAAATAAATAAATCACATAGGCCTATGTAAAGTAGTTTGTAAAGGCAGTTTTAAACTGCATTAGGAAAAAAAAACGACTACAAAAACTAGTCTACAAACGTTTGAAATATTTTGGGAATGAACAAGTTAATTAAACTTACAGAGGTTGTGTGTACTATAGGCTAATACAAAAATAGTTTGCTGTGTTTACACTGCTTTTGAGAATGGTGTTGTTTGATTCACACTAATATCATACTGCACGTGGTCTCAAGTGAGAGTGCGGTTGAACAGGAGCAAATTTACTTTTTAGTGAATGGGGCGCTTTTGTGGTGCTGTTTTGGATTTTTGCAAACTTTATACTTTTTAAGACATTTAAAATTAAAGTTTGGAAATCTTTTTTTGACTTAGGCTACATTGCGAATTGCTGTTGTGTGGAAAACATTAAAACTATTTATGTGCTGAGGCAAAAAACAGTTTCAGGTTGATCATGAGCTGGCACACCCGAAAAAAAAGAAGCAGCTTATAGCTGTCTCTAGTTTAGGAAAAAGTATTAAAGTGTTTATTTTCTTACGCTGGTGTGATTGCTAGGGTAATAAAGATTTAGCTGAAGCTTGTACTCTTCTTCCATACACACGTAATTTTAATGTCTGTTTATGTGTGTTTATCTCCATCTCTCAGTGTTTCACACGTGTGTTTTTTGGCATGCTGGAGTTTATGGAGTATGTCTGTATCATCGGTTTCACACAGAGCAGATGTGATTTATCGCAGACTAATCTACTTCACTCGGCAACTCATGTCGGCCTTGTGTGTGTGAGACAGAGTGTGTGTGTGAATATGTTTTAATTATACCAACACGAGTCACTGAAGAGTTTCTAACAGTTAATTTCATATTTCCTCCTCACCAATACGGCCTTGACTGTGACGACAGGATGCACAGTTATTGCTTTTCCACAAACATTCCTGCTAAATTCTGATCGTGCTCCTGAAAGCAGATACATTCCACACAAAGACTTTAAGATCCATTGTTCAAGAACGAATGAGAAGAGCAAAACCAAGAGAGAGATACAGAGGCATGAAGGGAGAGGTGGAGTTCTCGGTGGACAACATGTCCTCTTTGCTTTGTTGTAAATAAACAGGAAAGCCTTCAAGGTGTTTGGAAACTATGGCCATACGAGACCATTATGCAATCGTGGGGTCTCCATAGGAGTACTGCAATAATAGAGCTTCAAATACATTCAGTGGTTTATAAAAGCTACATGAAATACAAAACAATCAATTTTTTTTTTAGGCCTGGAGGATGTTAAAAGTAAAACAAGAGAAACCCCAGTCAATATTATTCTTTGCAAATACTGTTTCTCATGTTTTTAAATAATAATAAAGTCTTTAAAAGTATGAAATAACAGAGATGGAAGCATGGGAATTCATTATGAAAACAAAAATTACTAAATTAGCCCAAGTACCTATCCAATTAAATTTGTTCATTCATTAAATTCAAAATGTCTTATTGAGTCGATACATTCTGGTCAGATCATACAGATATATTCATACAAATATTAAATTATCAACACACGATTTCTTATTACATGCATCCTTGTATTACACTTACAATAAAGCAGGGAGACTATCTTCAAAAAAATCATACAACTGTAACCACATAATGTATTCATGCTGCAATGCATTCTGGGATACCACAACCCTTTAACAAAATTTTTCACTTTTCCTAGAATGCTCTACTCAAATGTCCCGCATGCTGCATAAAATATTATTGCCTTTCTCACAGTTTTGACCCAAAAAATTTGGGTTTCCTTTTACAATCCAACTTCATTCATTTTAAAATGCATAAATTTAATCAAATCAGCATGACTTTTATTCTGCTTTATTCGTAGTTGAAGCGAAAACTTGCAATTTCTTGATATCTTTGCCTCTTTTGGAAAATCATAGAAAAGCTTTCACTGCTTTTGCAAAAGGGGAATAAAAGTTAGTTTTCATTCATCGCTATAGAAATTTACAAAACTATGACAACTCGCACTGAGAACCTTGGATACATAAAAGCACCAAAGCAGCCCACTAAACTACACCTTTGCATGATGATGAGAAGAAAATTCGCTCCTTGCAGCATAGCCAGTCAGACCTATTTACATATATGTGATATCTTCATATCACACAAAAGCAGAACTTTCATTTCCTGTTCACAAAAAATTTCAGAGCTAATGATTCATTTGTGCAAAACATGTTGGCTGCACATAATGACTGCTGTTGCATTGTGAGTGTCTGTGCGTGTGTGCTCAGGACAGGACTCTCTAAGAAAGTGACGAGGTCAAAGGTTATGATGAAGTTAAACTGTTCTGGTAAGTATTTAGTTTAAAGGGACAATAGTGAGGCACATTTCGCTTTTAAAAACACTGAATATGATTTTATCTAAAGCAACAACTTGGGATCCAACCTCAGACACCAAGGGAAAAAAAATATTGCCTCTCTGTTTGTAATCCTAACACACACTCATACATAATCAGCAGGCCTATTGTCCAACAGCTTTCTATAAAAACTCAATTTTCATATAATCTGTTTAGCTCAGTAACCCTGCCCTCTGAGCTGACCTCTGACCTTTAGTGGTCTGCTCATGGAAGACCCATTCACTAGTGGGACTGATGTCAACCAGTGAGTCAGAACCAAACTCTCACCCGAAAGTGTGTGTCACTATGTGTAAAGAAGAAGAAATGACTGTACTTCCAGTGAGTAGAGAGAGAAACTTGGTGGGATGTTTTATAAAAAAGTTTCAGTTTATCTTTAGTAGTTTACAGTTTATATCTATATGCTTTCTCAGAGTCATTCCCATGTGTCCCAAGGCTTGCTGACTTGTGTCCCTAAAGTGAACAGACATTCAACATTTGGATAAAAAGAAATACTAACAAATGAAAACTCAGTATTCTTATTCTAATCAATAGATAAAATGCCTATTTATTAAATCAATCAACAGGCTCCTAGAACATTGAATGTGGAAAACTGCATTATTGCGCAAAGAGAACAAAAATAACAACTTTATTCAACAATTCAAGGAGAAGAATTGCTAAATAACATCATTCTTTTTGTTTTCTTTGTGCACAAAAGTATGTCGTAGCTTCATAAAATTACAATTGAACCACAAATGTTGGAATGAAATGAGGGGGAGTAATTAATGACAGAATTTTCATTTTTGGGTGAACTATCCCATTAAAGCCTAAAAATAATGATTATCAAATGTTGCAGTTTTGTGTGTGTGTTTTGTCATAAAAATACATTACAGATTAGTTTAAGGTAACTATAAGAAAACCTGGTAGGTCTTTTCACAACCTTTCCAAATCATTTTATATTAGTTATAAAGGTCACACTTTATTTTAAGGTCCAATTCTCGCTATTAACAAACCGTTAACTATGACTTTTGCCTCAATAAACACCTATTTTGCTGCTTATTAATAGTTAGTAAGGTAGTTGTTAAGTTTAGGTATTGTGTAGGATTAGGGATGTAGAATATAGTCATGCAGAATATGTGCTTTATAAGTACTAATAAACAGCCAATATGTTATTAATAGGCATGCTAATAAGCAACTAGTTAATAGTGAGAATTGGTCCCTATACTAAGTGTTACCGTTATAAAAATAACGACATATTCACAATTCGCATATTTGTATAACACTTTTCCCAATTCATATTTTTTCAAAGCAGCATGTTGAAAATGCATGTTTCAGGTAAACTAACTAATAATATTGTAAATATGCATTGCAAATAACATCTGTTTTAAAACTTTGTACTGCAATATACACTATACTTGCAACCAGAATGTAACATTGTGACAATATTAGTGCTTGCTGATCACACAGAACCTGAATCATAAGTGATGGACAGCAGAATGTCAGTTGAGACGCACATCAGGGTAACAGCTGTACAGTCTGTGAGAACATATGAGACAAATACCGTCAGTCTCAGAAGGTCTGTGGCAGGAGGTTATTTGAGGCTCAGTGTCACACAAATATGCACAGAGATAAACATACAGTACACACACTCTCTCTCTCTTTCTCTTTCACACACACACACACACAAATATCTGCGGAAGAACGCACTTATTCACACACCAAAACCATACACAAGCTCACACACAATAGATCAGATCTTTATCTGTACCGGCAGCACACACCGTCTTCCTGTTATCTTATTTAAGGCCTTGTGGCATGTGCTCATGCGTTTATGTATATGAAAATATTTGTGCATGCTTGATTACACGGTTTGAGCTGTGTCTGACTGTAAATCCCTGCTGAGAAAAACAAAAAACAAAAAAACAATAGACACCATCACAAAATTTACAATGGTTTTACTGGTTATAATGGGACTTGTACTGGTTTTAATGGAAACTGTAATGTGGGTCTCTACTGGTAATTGGTCACCTTCTATTTGGTGGCTTGTTAAAACCAATAAATCATAATGGAATATGTCCCAAAATACACTACAGAAAACCAGTTTTAATGGTTTTAATGGTTAAAAGTTGATGGTTTGTAATGGTTGTAATGGTATTTGTAGTGTAAACCATTAGAGTTTTCTGTGATGGTTCTATTGTTTTTTTCAGCAGGGATGTCTTATTTAGAAGTCTTTCATCCACATTCTCTGAAACCAGTTTAAAAGGGTGATCATTTAAATCTCAAAGTATCTAGTTTGCTTTTTCAACCCTCAACACTAAAGAGAGTTTGTCTGCATTGAAAAACAATATGTTTCCTGAGATTTGTTGCAGTTCTCACTGAAATTTAGAGTCTAGTTCATGTTTTTAATCATACAAATCTTTGACATCCTTCTCCAAAAAGCACCATGTGACGGTAAGATATATTTCAAGTCTTATGAAACCATATGAAAGCTCAAACAGAAATTTGTCATTATCATTTAAATATAATGTGTGTAATAATAAGTGCATATTTTGTACTGTATGTGTTTTGATATAAGTTTTGCTTCACACACAATTTTCTTAGCTGTTAGCATTATTTTCTTCAATTCCTTTCATCAGTGCTTTGAATTTCACACACATTTGTGGGTTCGTGGACAACCTGTGCACGTCTGTTTATGTGTGTTTTATGCTAGCAGGCTAATGGAGGCTAAATCATGAAGAGGGAGGGTGCAAACTCTTCTCTCTGTTAGCATAGGTGAGATTTATCTGCTCTTAGTGCTTTAACTCTTGCAAACATGGACGCTGAGTGCCTGTACATCATGCTTTTGCAGTAATAATAATAACAAATTTTATAGCACCTTTAAGTGTGCTTGGAGGAAAACGAGTGCACTAGCATAGAGGAATATGCTTTCTCATCCTCTTATGTGACCTTTTATGGTTGCCAAATATTAGAGTGATTTTTATTTGCAAATATCTTTGCTTTGGCTTCAGTAATAATTGCTGGAGTAATACTGAAGCACGTAATATTTCAGTGATTGTTTTGCTCTTTCAGAGAAAATACATCTTCCTTTTGGAGCAATAAAAATGTATGAATGAATCTGTAGGAATAAAAATAAATGGACTAAATAATTTATCATTCATAGCAATATTGTTTGCAGTAGAAGTAGAACACAGCTGACTTTAAGAAGGTTAAAGTAGATGCCATACACGATAAGAAAAAATGTGTGGAATAACTGAACATTTCCTGCCAAAACACAAGTTGACATTTCCTAAAACACGCTAAAACACAAAATAATGTATAATAATATGTCATTCAAAATAAATTCAAAATAAAACTTCTGAAAAATCAATACTTAATATTAAAATGTATTAATATTAACATTGGCCCTATTTTACAGACTTTTCTTACCTACATTTAGAATGTCATACTGGCAACAAAACAGCAAATAAATAAAAAATAAAAAATTATATCACAATTCTTTAGCAGTGTTGTTATTGTTAACTAACTAAAACTAACTACTAAAGACTTCTAAAAATTATTTTTGGTCATTTAAAAAATAAAGCTTATGTAAGCTGATGATAAAATATTAGATAGAGTTAAATAACTCTAAATTCCAGGGTATAAAAAGACAGTTATTTTTGATCATTTTGATAATCTACTGGATGTTAGATACTTACAGAATATGTACAGGTACATTTGTGTAAAAGGCTACAGTGCATCAGTGGTTGGAATCCATTCTTAGTGAAGTACATAAACATTTAAAATACTAAGTGAGGTACAGTACTTAAAATAAGCGAATAACTGCAAAGTATAGTGAAGTTTATTCCAGGATTTAGTTGAATCTTCGTGCATCAAAATGTCAAGCTCATCTAAGGTCATGCTGCACAATGCCAGCACTGAGCAGATCCAATTTTGTCGACTCTCACTGTCCCTCTCCTCCCACAGGAATGCAGGGCCGCATAATTAATTGCATTAATTCAGCACATAAATTCCAGTTATCAAGGGAGCGAGGCAGATATGAAGTGAGGGAGTGCGTCTATCTGTACGGGTGGGCCGCAGCAGAGCAGGGCACCCTCTCAACCATTCACACACAGACCAAACAAAAACAAACTGCATGATAGGCCATTTTTGCCATTGCATAAATGTTGGTCAAGCACAATATACTGCTACAAACATCAATGGATTATTTATCGTAGCTAGAGGTCAAAGGTCAGATTCACAATGTGGTTCCAGAAAATTCAGCTGAAGAGTGTAGATCTGTCAGTGCCCTTGAGAAAGAGGCACTTGGCTGCTTTATGCTCAGCGAACAGGGGAATTTTAATCAGGATCCTTTAGTCCAGGAACATATTTGTCACCTTCCCAAAAACAAATACAAACAACACGACTCCCTTGAGTAACAACGCAATAAACTTTCCTCCCATTTCAGGCTCACCAAAGACCTCCGGCTGCCAGTGGAACTTCATGTGGTGATAGGGAATAATGGACTTTTGGGACGTCCCACTTTAGCATTTGCAGGGCCGTGGGACCAGGCCTGGCCTTAGTTGTGTAAAGTTTGGGGTCGGTAAGATTTTTATGATTTGTAAGATACGTCTCTTATTCTCACCAAGGCTACATTTATTTGATCAAAAATACAGTAAAACCAGTTTTTTTGGGAAATACTAGTACAATTTAAAATGACTGTTTTCTATTTGAATATATATAATAAAACATAATTTATTCCTATGATGCAAAGTTGTATTTTTAAGCATCATTACTCCAGTCTTCAGTGTCACTTCAGAAATCATTCTAATATGCTGATTTGTTGCTCAAGAAACATTTCTTATTATCAATATTGAAAACAGTATTATTTTTGTGAAAACCGTGATATTTTTTCTCCGGATTTTTGATGAGTAGAATATTTAAAAGAACAGCATTCATTTCAAATAAAACACATTTTACTGTCACTTTTGATCAATTTGCTAGATCCTTTCTGAATTAAAAAATAATAATAATAATAATAAAAACTTGCTGACCCCAAACTTTTGAACGGTAGAGTAATTGTGTAAAATATGCTGAACTGGGATCAGAACCTTCTGTCAAATCCAATCATGAACTGACCAAAATGAAAAACTGTTGGCAGATACTGTAAGTGTAGAAGTGACATTTTCTGGGCAAATAGATTTGGGAATAAGCTAGTTTTAATCAGGACGGCAGTGTAAAAGAGGAAAAACAAACCATTATTAATGCACTGGGTTTAAAACAAGTGTTTATGTAGCTCATCTGGTATGCATGGTGCTAGCAACCCAAGTTCAAGGGTTTGATTCCCAGGAAACACACTGTATGTCACTTTGAATAAAGGTGTCTGCCAAATGAGTTGGAGAAAGACTGTGGAAGCACAACAGATGAAGTCCATGTGAGCATCTGAATAGGTTAGCATTTAAGGAATAGTTCACCTAAAAACTAAACTTGTTCTCCCTCAGGTCATCCAAGATGTAGATGAGATTGTTTCTTCATCAGAACAGATTTGAAGAAATGTACATTACTTGCTCACCGTTGGATCCTCTGCAGTGAATGGGTGCCGTCAGAATGAGAGTCCAAACAGCTGATAAAAACATCACAATAATCCAAATGACTTATGTCAATCAATTAACACCTTAAGTGAAAACCTGTGTTTGTAAAAAAACAAATCCAGAAAAGTGCACTGTTTACAAGCAAAAAAAAAACATTCTAAATAAATATGTTGTGAGATTTTTATGTGAGTGGATAACAGGGGATTGACTTTTTCACAGCAGGAAGCATTATTTTGGATTATGGATTTGTATTTTAGTTATTTTATTTTTTCTTAAAAACACAGCTTTTCACTTCTCAAGTCATCAGTTGATGGACTGGAGTCATGTGGATTACTTGTGGATTATTGTGATGTTTTTATCAGCGGTTTGGACTCTGATTCTGACGGCACCCATTCACTGCATGATGTAATGATACATTTCTCCAAATCTGTTCTGATGAAGAAACAAACTCATCTACATCTTGGATGGCCGGAAGGTTCAGCAAATTTTTATTTTGGGGTGAACTATGAAAAATTTTATAAACTAAGAATATTAAATCTAATTAAAATTGCACAAAATTAATAAATAAATAAAATGAGACCATGAATTACACCTTAATGGTTAGTGTTTAAATTTTATTCTATGTATAAAAAAAGAGTGCAAATTCTGCACAATCTGCAACGTTTAGTATAGATCCAAAACAGACCATCTGTACATGAACATACTACAAATAATCCACATTTTGGTCTTCTGGTGAGCGCTTTGTGACTATGAAGAAACACCGGCCCTGCTGTGAACAGAACAGATTTACAAAAGAATAAATAATATTAATGAATAAACTCTTACTGCTTTGTGTTATAATGTAGCACCTTTACACTCTTAGAGGTATGAGGAATTAATTGAGACAGAAATGCATTCCCTTGCTTTATCCTGTGTGAATTTCCAGTGTTAAGAATCGCTTAAATAATAACAAATGATACTGAAAACAACTTATAGCAATGGTACTTTGTGATTTTGACTGGTAATATATTAAAATACAAAAGTTGTTCAAGCATTCTTTGTGTTTGTCTGTTTTAGGTAAAAACATATAGTTTGAAATATGACATAAAACAACAACAAAAAATGTTTTGATTGCAT